>NC_045430.1:171812620-172115651 GCF_902635505.1 Sarcophilus harrisii
GAACTCCTTATTCTGCTAGTTGCTTTTGTATTTTCAGTACCTAACTCAGTGCCTTTCACACAACAGGTCCTTGATGAATATTTATTAGGTTGAATTTATTACACAGAATCATTTAGACCAAAACAAAGTCACATAGGATACGAATTAGAAAGAGTGGCTATCTGTATTATTTAGATTATTCCTTTCATTTTTCATTTTATTTTGTGGAAACCTCCCATCTAAGAAATGTTTTGAATTCTATAGGCAGGTAAAACTTCAGTGATATAATCTAGGGACTGGGAACCATTCCATTTCTTTCTCCCTTGAATCCACTGCTGAGCTCCAAAAATGCAAGAGAATCATATTTCTTTCACTACCTCATCACTACTGAGAAAAAGATAGCTTTATGTCATAATGTATTGTGATGTAGAAAATGAATCACTTAAAAGAGTATCTGCTTTTTTGAATCTTCCCAATGCAAAGCAGCACTGATATGGAAAGACATAAATGACAAAGTAACAAGCACATAAAATCATTTTAAGTTGAGTAATTAATCATTTCATCAATGAAAATATTTGTCATTTATGTGTTCAAGCTGACCTACAAATTTATTCAAAACAGTCAAATAATTTTGATAGAGACTAATGAGGAATTAAAATGGTTACAGAAGTGATTGTTCTGAAAAAAATGGAGCCAAATTCTCCACCCTACCCATTCCTTGGTGCCATTCATTACCAGTGGCTAGACACTGCGGAAATAATCATTTATACATTTTGCAATGTGTAAATGATACAGGTTGTAGCATGTGTAGTTTCTTGAATCAATTATCTCCTTTCAAAAAAATTCACATCTTGAAGAATTTCTTAAAGGAGTAAACACTGCATTTATTTTTCCTTACAGTAAAAACACAGTTAAACATTGTTGATAAACATCTGAAATCCCAAAGCTTTTAAAGAAGGATTCCAGAAGATTTTAAGGATTTTAAGAAGTGTTTAAAGTTATGTTGAAGATCCATTTAATTTTTGTTTAGGAGATTGGGTTTTTCTTTTGGGGGAAGAAGAGAAGTATTTTTGTTTATTTTTGTCCTAGGTAGAAAACATAAAATTTTGAAATGTAGCATGAATTTCCAAAACATAGGACTAATAATAGATTTAACAATAACAGCCAGTCCAATTAGTAAACTAGCATTTATTAAGCACGTATTATGTACCAGACACTGTATGAAGTGTAGCTAAAAAATAATAGTTCCTGAAATCCAGAGAATTCACATTCTGTCTAATGTTTAATTTCCCCTTTCCTCTTCTTCCCCTTCCCACCAATGAACACAATATACTTTAAAGCATTTTATCTATAACAACCTAGCCAATCAACAGAATCATAAATCTCTCTCTGATTTGTGGCCTTTACTGATTTTCAAATGTTCATGCTGAAAATTTAACAACTAGTCTTAAGGAATCAGTCTTATGGCTCCAGCATATCTCTAAATAGGGGAGACAAAATGCAAAAAACAAAAACAAACAAACAAAAAAACTGTGTACAAACAAGTTATCTACAGGATTAATTTGAGATAATAGAGGTTAATGGATAAAATCCTTTTATTATAAAGACATAATCAATTCTTTAAAGACACATATTTAAAACTGCCATAAAAAGCAAAAATCTGTTTAATAATGTTTTTAGTAAGAGAATATTTTTGTGACTTTAACAGTTTAGTACTAAATAATACTATCGTCTACATGAAGGGATGCCCTTTCTTCTTTCCCTGGTTGTTGTACTGAAGGAGAAACTGGGTCTACTCTAGAGGCCACCCAATCTAGCCTAGAACTGATTTTAGTTGTATGTGTCTTCTTCTTAGTGAGTAGAATGGTTTCTAGTCTAGAGCAAACTAGGATCCAATCCACACTATCCTTATCTTCCAGAAAGCATAACAAAAAGACCTGAATTAGAATGAGGGATGCTGGGATGGAGGCACAGTGTTTCACTTAGGACAGTGTCTGACAAAGTACTTAATTGCTTGTTGACTGACATGAATTAAGAGAAAGAAAGAGTTTTGATCATGGAACTGGGCACTTGTCCATGAAGTCCTGAAAGTGTTTCTGTGGAGGATCCCATCATGTTTCTTAGTGATAATTCGATTCAGGTGAACAGAGAAACAGATACCTATTGATGGAACTTTTTTTTCCAACTGCATGACCCTTTTTACTTCTCTTATTTCTGTCCAGGTCTACCAATCTTTGCTTTTTCTGTTCCATAAAGTAGACTGGCTTCCACAATAAGCAGGCCAGCTGCCAGCCATTTCAGGATAAATGGGAGATGGACTGGTGTCAGGGTGATCAATACATTATCAACTGTAATACTCACATAGGAATTACATTCAACTTGCAGTCAGTATAAGATCATTTACATGAATGTATGAAAAATCTTACTATGCACAAACTGAAATACAGAAGATACAACTGGAAAAGCAAGATAATCATTGTTTCCAAGCAGCTCATTTTTACCCCTCAATAGCATTTTTTAAAATACATGTAGTTTTCAATATTCATTTTTGTAAGACTTTGTGTTCCAATTTTTCCCTCCCTCCCATCCAATACAACAAGCAATCTGATGCAAGTTAAATATGTGCAATTCTTTTAAACATATTTCTATATTTGTCATATTGTACAATAAAATTCGGACCAGAAGGGAAAAAGCCATGAGAAAGTAAAAGCAAACAAATAAACAAAAAAAGGTGAAAATACTGTTTCAATTTGCATTCTGTCTGCATAGTTCTCTCTCAGAAAGCAGATAGCATTTTCCATCCCAAATCTATTGGAATTTTCTTGAATTACTGCATTGCTAAGAACCAAATCCATCACAGTTTATCATCCCATAATCTTGCTTTTACTGTATACAGTGCTCAAGGAGCTCATATTTTAATTGAAGAAGACAATATATGTAGAGGGTTTCAGTTCTGGAGCATATGGGTATACATCAAATATCAGTGTACTTCAGTGGTCATATAAGTAGATGATACTAAATTTGGGGCTTTTCTAGATTATTTGCTTTAAGCATGGCATATTAAATAATTATTTATTTATTAGTTTGGTACTTCTTCCTGAATTAAGTAAAAGGAAAAAAAAAGATTCAATTCTTTCAGAAGAAATGCTCAATTATTTTACATTTGAGGGTCTTCTTGGCATTCCTTCCTTACTATTTCCCTGTCTTTAAAACAACAGATTTAAGTGATTTGCCTCAGGGTCACACAGGATCACACAAATTTCCAAAGCCAGATTTGAATTTAGAAAGCAGAGTATCTTTAATTCTAGCTCCACACTGTGCCTTCTATTGTTCCAACAAAGGATAATCTGTGAACTCAACACAAGGAAGCCATATAGCAAATGAGGATTTGACAAAATAACTTAAATGGATTAGTTGAAATCTATCCCTTTTGCAAAAAGAAAGAAAAAAAAAACTTTAAAATGCATTTAAATTAGCATTGCATATTTATTTCCGTTGAACTAGAACAATAACTATACTTTGCATATAATTATAATTCTCAATAGTTTGAATTATTTGATCTTTCACAAGATTTATTATTTAAACTATTTGGGAACTAGATATATGGGGAGATGAGGAAAGGACTAGTAAGGACTAGTATAGGATGTAACATCTGAACTGTGCTCTGAAGTAAGCTAGGTATTTTACAAAGTAGATTTAAAGAGCAAGTATGTACAGAGTAACAGCTAGAAGATGAAAGATCATAGAGAAAAAATTCTTTGACCAATTTGAATATAACAGAAAAATGTTTTTTATTTTTATTTTTACCCAATACATATAATTTTTTTGGTTATACATGTACATTTTTTTACATATTTTCTTATGAATCATGTTGGAAGAAAAAAAAAAACAGAACAAAAGGAAAAACCACAAAAGGAAAAAAATCAGAAGAATAAAAGGGGGGAAAAGCAAACATGGCATGTGTTGGTTCATATTTAGTCCTCATAATTCTCTCTTTGGGTGTGGATGGTATTTTCCATCCAAAGTTTATTGAGATTGCCTTTGAATCAGTAAACCACTGAGAAGAATTAAGTCTGTTATAGCTGATCATCACAGAAGCTTGCTAATTTCCTAGTTCTGTTCACTTCTCTTAGCATCAGTTCATGTAAATCTTTTTAGGCCTTTCTGAAATCAGCCTGTTCAAATTTTTTTTACTGAAAAAAAAATGTTAAATTATTTTCATATACCATAATTATTCAGCTATTCCTCAATCTACTCATTTTCCAATTTTTTGCCATTACAAAAAGAGCTGCTAAAAACATTTTTGCACATGTGGTCCTTTCCCCTCTTTTATAATTTTTTTAAGGATATAAACCCAGTAATGATAAGAATAGAGAGAATGTGAAGAGGAATGATACGAAATAAGACTAGATGTCAGTGGGAGTCAGATGATGGAGTTCTTTAAATGCAAGGGTGAAGTGTTTGTATTTTATCTTACAAGTCACAGAGATCCATTATAGATTTTTGGGTAAGGAATCCTGGTCAGATACTGGTTGTTTATATTTACTTGTGTGAACTTGGGCAATTTATTTAACTTCCTTAGGACTTTCTTCAAAAATCTACAAAATGAGGTCGTTAAACTGAATGATATATAAAGGCTCTACCTAGCTCTCAAAATAGAATTGTTCGATCCTACCGCATTGGTCAGCTCTGGAAAACTCAGATGCCCAATATTTCTCCATCTAGCACCTGGAGGAATAAAAACCTCTCCCCATAAGATAAGTAAGTACTTAAGTAATGCCTAAGTGTAGTTCTTCATTTTTGCAGTGATATAACCTATCCAGAGTAGGGTAAATGATTGGTTGCACAGATGACATGTCTAATAGTGATGACATGCAGAGATATATTTTTAAATAGGACTGTTGATTTCCTTTTGATCTTGTTTATCTTTACCTTGAACATCCCTTGAGAATAAATTACTTGTTTCATCAATTTCTAGACATCATCATTAAAACTAGAATATTGATTAGATGCTCTAGAAAGCTAATAATAATAATAATAATTAGTATATATTAGTACCAATTGAATGTTTTCAGTATTAAAAATTCATCTTTTCCCAAAGTTTAATGTTAACCATTTTATCTGGTTACTCATATTATTCTAACATCCACAGAGTTTAACATAATATTTCTTGGAATTTAAACAACAATGGAAAACCAATCACATCCAGTAATCTTCTATCATCTTCTAGATTGAAAACCTTTAGCATTACATAATTCTGAACTTACTAATATCATAGAACAATTGCCTAGCTTTATAAGCTTGCACGGGATGATTTCAGGTTATTTTCTGAGTACATATGCTAGAAATGCAAAAGATTACCTGGAAATTCTATAGAAGTCATTTCTTTTTCATGACAGGGAAAACAATTCAGTATACTCTGAAGATATTATTCAACTGCCTAAGGGCATGAAGAGATTCTTTTCTTCAAGGCCATAAGAATGTCATGCATTCTAAATACATAGATTAGAGCCATAGGGGACCATCAGCAATAGGAGTTCTTTAATTCAGGAGATTGGATTGATTTCTTCCCCTTACTTTCCCTTTCTTATTCCATATTCTCTCTTGTGTATAAATGTAGCATCACTTTTGAGCTCATTTTATTTCCTCTGGGTGTTGGGCCTTGTCCAAGAATGTTACTTTGTTTATAATAATCATTACCTGGAGCAGTCAAGCTGTGCTTTGCAACTTCAAAGTATTTTCCAAGTAATGTTTTTGCTATGAACTTTCTCCTCCCTTTCCTTTCTTTTAAGATATTTTTATCTTGGTACAGTAAGATTGTTCATTAGACTTAGTAAATACTATGAAATTCTATGTCAGAATTCAAGGCCAATCTGATATTGGTCATGACTAACATAACTAAGGAAATAGCTAACATAACATAACATAATCATGACTCTTATACAAGTTAGAAAAATGGAGAATTTTAAAAGATTGTTGCATTTTTGAAGCTGATGGTCATCAACCAGGGGTAGTGTGTGCAAGGGTCTGTGAGGTCCACTGAGGAGATTACAAAATAAAAAAGATACAATTCTTACTTTTATGGAATTTACAATCTAAATAGAGGGTGATATAAATCATTATAATATTGCCACATAACGAGTCTAAAGCAGAATAGAAAGTTTGAGAGAAACTTAATTAATGCAAGGTCTGAAGAAAGGAAGATCATTTGTAACTGAGAAGGTTAAGGAAAGACTTCCAGGAGATTTTATTTGAATTCAGCTTTGAAGGAAGGATCAAATATTAAAGAGGCCCATAGTAGGCATAGAGAATCATGTAAAGAAATTCATGGTTATGTATGTAAATGAGAAGAAACATGTTGGACATTTTTTCAGGGTGGCAAATAATTCATTTTTGTTAGAGTAGGCTGAGATAAGCCTGTTTAGGAAAAGAGATGTCAAATGGTTGGCAAGAGAATTTGAATTGTGTCCTGCAGGCTATGAGATGCCATAAGCAGCTTTTGAAAGAAGTAGGATAAGACCACATTTGTACAGAATGAAGATTAACTTGGTGGTATTGTGAAGGATTGGTAATACAGAAAAGGTATCAGAAATAGTACAAACCACATGGGTTTGTGAGAATACTTGTGAGAAGGCTTACATGAGAATAGTGGCTTTGGAGATAAAATGCAAAAGAGTGTTTGAAAAACATATTACTTAAGTACAATGAGTAGATATTGTTAAAAGACTATATGTAGGATTAAAAATAATGACACCAAGATTTTGCAACTACATAATTGAGTAAATGGTGGTCACAGAGATAGAGAGGAGAAGGAAGAGTCCTTTTTGGGAAAATTAGAACAAATTTAAAGTTAAGGATGATCTTTGAGGGCAGATGTACATAAATATATACATCTGTCTCTATCTAATCTTTATTTCTCCATTGTCTGGCATAGTCTTACACACCATTGGTGCTTACAGCTTGTTGAGTTAAATTGAATGTTTAAAATAATACTGGCTTTGATAAGGCTATGGATGAACTCTGATAGAGAAATTTATAAAAACGTTGAGAATGGAAGCTAAATTGTAGAACCATTACAAAGTTTTATTTGATAGGGTATGTCCATGCTTGCCCACATTTCTCAACCTAATGATTCAATAAATTATTTTTATTTGGGACTGTTAATGTATGGATGATAACTCATATTTTGTAACTAGAAAGTGTGTTTGAAATCATCTAGTGAAATTCTATAGATGAGAGGAAAGAGAATCAGAAGGGATGCTCAGTGTTTATCCAAAGCAACAAAGTATCACAGTTGTGATTTAATGCAGGTCTCACTTTAAAAGCAGTTCTTTTTCTATAGATTCTACTGTTTTGTTTTGGTTTCCATTCTTCCTCCTTTGTGCTCTCTTCTATATCATGAAGGGTTGCTTAACACAGAAATGCTCCTAAGTAAAGGTTTGGGAATTCTTGGGATTACTCTTCTAAAGAATATTAATGAGACATTAATTATTAGCTAGTTGAGAATAAAAAATAAACAGAAGAGCAATTCATCTTGATCTACTAAATAAACCCATTTTTGTGTGCCAGCAAACCCTAATGAAGGCCTCCATGGAGGCTTCAAGAAAGTACCATTTTTAACCATTTTTAACAGGTAAAATCTAGAGGTTGAAAAGTCAATCATTAGAGTAAATAAACAATTCCCCAATTATTACAATATTTATATATATGCAAGTGTTTCTACATATATATATATATATATGTATGTGTGTTTACATATATGCAAATGTATTGCCAGACTTGTAAGAGAACCAATAAAAGGAATTATCAAAAGTTTAAGCTCCTCATATCAATGCACACTGGTAACTCAAATATACCTTGGAGTTTTTGTTAGTTGCCTGAGATATTAAGATATTATATGATTTATAGATGGGCATGAATGTATAGGCACTATAATGTATTGTTTTTGGAATAAGGAAAATCTGGGTTCAATGCCTACTTCTCATACTGATTTACAAGATTTGTGACCTTGGGCAAGTCACAGTGTATCTAATTAGCAATTTTCTTTTCTTATTACTTATTTCCACTTTCTGATTATGAGTCTCAAATGAAATAAAAGTATGTAAAATTTTGAAATCGAAAAGGCATATGTAAATGTAACTTTTAGGTGACAGAGGCTTTTTATGAACTCAAAGCTATTCATAGTGCCTCTCTGATATATATTGGTTATGTGCGTATGTGTGTATTTGTGTGTATGTGTGTGTGTGTGCATATATGTGTTTGTTTCCACAAAGGGAACTAGAGTGCACAATTAAGAAAAAATAAGGGATGTTTTAATCTTTGTTTAACCTATCACATATAGTATAACAGATACTACTACCTGTAGGTGTTAATTGCCAAATCATTTGATAACAATCTGTCTTGATTCATGAACTACAGGTGCCTGCCCATGTGCCTGAAAAGTGACTCTGAGTTTGTAATCAGATGCTGCCTTTACCAGCTGGACTTCTTTCTCTTCTGTTCTAGCCTTTCAAATGACCAAGAATAAGTGATAAACACAGTCACAGGTCAGCTGTAGCCATGAATTTTAACTAAAATTTTGTTGACAGCAGAAATGAATAGAGCCATCAGGCTTAGCATTTTATATTAGCTCAGCAGTGCTTAATTCAAAACTTGTGAGATTGGGTAAGGAAGAGTAAATCAGTTGTCATGACCACAATTTTAGTCATTGTCAGTTGCTTTTGGCCAGCTACTGGCAGCACAGCAGGTGACAATCTTATTATTATTCATTTTAATATACAGAGGACTGCAGAATGTTTCTGTCTTAAAGACCTACCAAAAGCTGGATAAAAGGAAAAGAATGGGTTTTGAATATCACGTGATTTTTTTTTTACCATAAGTGGATAGAAAACAAGGTAATTATAATTTTTGAAGAGAGATACTTTAATGTTTGATTTGCTTTAATATGGATCTTTGGCTTTTACTCCCACAACTCAGTCTTTTTGCCTATGCTCTGTATTGATCTGACCACTGAAATCAAGAACTCATGGAGGTATTTGTTTTTGTCTAATTTTTATGGTTGTTTTTCACTTTTAAATCAACTTCATTTTCTTACATATCCCTTATTCCTTGTCTACCTAGATACTCTTTCTTTAGAGTAAAAAAAAATAGAAAAAAAAGCATTTTAGCAAACATAACCAATATATTAATTAAATCCAGCAATACATATAATATTGCATATCAGTAGTTTTCCCATTCTACAAAGAAGGGATGAGCATGCCTTTTCCTAAATTTTCTTTACATTCAAGTTTGGACATTTTAATTAAACAGAATTCAATTTTGATTTTTCGTTCTACTTGCCATTCATTCCTTTTCTGCTATAATAAACATCGTATATATTGCTTTCCAGGTTCTGCTCACTCCACTTTGTATATCTATGTATGTATGCATGTATGTATCTATCTATCTATCTATCTATAATCTTCCTATGCATCCTTTTATTCTTCATATTGCTTTTCATTTATTACAGAACAATATTATTCCATTAGACATACATACCACAATTTGTTTAACTGTTCTCTAATCAATGGCCATTTATTCTGTTTTCAGTTCTTTGTTATTAAAAAATAATGCCACTGTAATTTGATGTCTTTTATTTCTGTCTTTGAACTCCTCAAGGTATATATCTAGCAGTAAAATTTCCAGATCAAAAGTTATGGACTTGTTGGGACTTTTTTCATTGCAAATTTACAAAAAGTGAGCTAGATATTTGTATTCCTTCAATATTTCTAGCTCTGTATTGTCTTATCTTGTAATTGTTAGTATTTTCTTAAAAAAAAATCTTTTGGTGCAGCAGATAGAGCACCAGTCCTGAAGTCAGGAATGCCTGAGTGCAAATCTGGCCTCAGACACTTAACACTTTCTAGCTGTGTGACCCTGGGCAATTAACCCCAATTGCTTCAGAAAAAAAAATCCTTTACTTCACTAATAAAATTTAGTAATTATAATTTCCTATTTACAAAATTGCTTTGAAAAAACATATATCACCTATGTGAAAAAGGTAAGGCACGTTTCATTGCCCTCAATTTGCAGATATGGGAATTGAGACTCAGAATTTAAGTAACGTCCTTAAATTTACATTTCTAGTAGGTGCTCTAAGATTTCTTGATTCTATAAAAACAACTTATAGCTACTCTTAAATATGCAATAAAAATTTTGGTTCACAATAGTGTGTTAAATCATCTATATTATGCTATTGTGTCTATTTGTTGGAATTGGGATGCATGACTACATACAATTCAAGAAGTATAAAAAATTTGCACATAAAAGAATTTCTGCAAAACAAATCAAATATCATTTTAAATGCAATAGGGAGATCATTAAAGTGATCTCGTGTGGGTCTTTCTATAAAGCAAATATTGGTTAATCTTCTTTGAATCAAGGTTGAAGATTAGTTGAGGTTTTTAAATATGCATAAATGAGACAAAATCTTGAAGATTATTACCAACAAACTTTAATTTGTATTTTGAAAGAAATGTATAAATTCACAGTTTGCACAAATTATACCAATCATTCTTTTGAATATGTAATTCATCCATATTAAAATAGCAATAAGAGGGTGGAAAATTTCCCTATTAGTCACATTAGCATTCATGAAGTTTCTGACTTAATTTCTGCAAAGCATACTGGAAATTTATCCTTAATTCTTTGCAAAAATTTTCCACATGTAGGTTTTTAATATTAACCTCTATAAAGTCCCTGGAGATTTATTAAACTACATTAAGGAACAGAACAATCAGAGTACAACTTGATGAATATCTTTCCTTTGTTAGAGAGATTAATTGTTGGAGAAGCAAACACTTATGATTTTGTAATGCCACTTTTTAAAATCCTGTATTGCTTTTTAGGATTCTCCTTTCCTGAGTTATCAAGTCAGATTTTATATATGTCATATACATATGTATATGTGGAATCTATGAAAATTTTAAAGCCCCCATATTACATGTAAATATAACTGCAAGGCATGAGCTGCTAATCCTTAGCAGAATAACTCCTTTTTAAACTTTAAAAAGAAACATATAAATTAGCATAATCATAGTTACCCCTACTTGTTATACCCTCTAGGCATAAATTTCATATAGCTATGTTTAAGGGGCCCAAAGCAAAGTCTGAACTCACACTGTATATATATGCTAGATAAAGCTCCAATCCTTTCCCTTACACACAGTTATATATTTCTAAAATTATATTAAAAAATCCCATGGTTTTGTCCACTGACACAAAGTCAGACTAAAGCTGACTCACTAGTAGGATGAGGGAGCCACTAGACTGTCCAAGGGAAGCCACCATCCAGCAGCCCTAAGGGGCTAAGCTTGTACCTCTTTAAGCATGGACAGCTCCTGGCAGACAGCTCCCATGAATTTTGCTATATACCATCCTTGACTCTAGGCATTTATACACACCTTTACAATAAACATCATGCATTATGTGTCACTTCTGACTGGACCTGAGTAATTCACAGCACTTTATGCCAAGTTTTGACATATATATGGCTTATATACATATATACAAATGCATGTATAATCAGATTTTATATATAAATATACTTATATGTATGTGTGCATGTGTATATATGTACACACATCCATATATATGTATATATACATAAGTAAACACAAACGCACATATATTATACCTTATAAACCTTAAAGCATTATGTAAAAAACTAATGACAAAGAAAGTTATAAAAATATTTCAAACACTGCTAACATATTTTCCTCCCAACGCTTTCTTTCCCAAAATACTTATTTATGAGGTGTTGTTGACTTCTAAAGTTTCTTCTAACTCTTAAACTGATGGTCCTATAATCAATCTATAGGGGATGGGAATCAGAAGGAATAAAAGCAAATGCTATTTGGTCATTGATATTCCAAATACTATTAGCCCAACAAAGTGCCTACTACATAGTATGCACTTAATAAATACTTATTGAATGTATCTTTTCTTGAAAAAAAAACCAATTCTATGTTTACTTAGCTGTTTATTCACAGAAATTATAGAACTAGGACATGATATATTTTAGTTTAGTATTGTTACTCAATAATTATCCTATATTTTCTTTACAATTTTTGGATGTGTTTTATTTTTTCATGACAACTTCACATTTAAATATACATCTCTATATCTTCTCCTAGATAGGCATTCCCTCTAAAAAAAAAAGAATATGATCAAAAGAAATTGGCAAGGGGAGAACAGTTCCACAAAACTAATCGACATATCAACTGAGTCAGATATTGCATTATTTAATGTTCTCCACTTAAGTTTACTATATTGTTTCTTGTCTCTTCTTCAGGACTAAGCTGGGTCTTTAGGCATGATGCATAATTTTATTTTGTTGTTGTTGTTGCTATTTTTCTATTACATTGTTAGAGTCAGTCTTTCAGTATTTTACTTCTATGATTCAGTTTATTTCAGCAGAAACATTTTCCTATGACTATTTACTTTTTTGATTTTGATGAATTCAGTGTGAGAATGCCCACATTTGATTTTTCTCCCTCCTTTATTTCCTATATTGGAAGAAGCAGAGAAGAAGCCTAGCAAACATGTAAAAATTTCTACAGCCCAGCAAAGGATTTTGTTATTTAAATTATTCCAAAAAATTGAATCTAATGCCAGAGTCAGTCTAGCTCAGAAGCAACATGCATTTTAGGAATTTATTGAGCTGTATATGGGCTCTGGGCTTTCAAAGGCAATCTTGATAATTATTTTCTTTTTAAAATTTTACTTTTGTATTTATATTTATTTGTATATATTTATATGACATATAAATATATACATACATGCGATATATTTAAAATATTATTATATTTTATTTTCTTCTTTAATTTTGCACCTGCTGGGACACTTCTCTGTGCTCTCCATCTCTGACAGTTGAGAATCTAATATAAATCATCTGTCGAGATAGCTGTCTCTGAGATGACAGCCAGGTGGTTTTTCCTTGCTAGTATGATGGGGTAAGCTCCTCTGGAAAGCACTCAGTCATGCTGAAAAGTAACTACAGAATTGTAGAGCTCCCAGTTCCCAATTTTATCTCCTTGGGAGCAATTGGGTGTGAAGTTTTTGATTATTTATCTTTTTAAAACAATAGTATTCTATATTTTCCAGTTACATGTAAAAACAAGTTTTAACATTTATTAAAACATTTTTTGAGTTCTCCCTCCCTTCACCTTCCTCTCTCCTAAGACAGTAAGCAATTTGATATAGGTTGTATTGCATAATCATGTAGAATATATTTTCATATTAGTCATATTATGAAATAAAAAACAGAACAAAAGAAAAAACTCAAAAAAACAAAACAAAGCAAAGTGAAAATAGTATGCTTCAAATTGCATTCAGACTCCATCAGTTCATTCCCTGAATGTGGATAGTATTTTTCATCATGAGTTTTTTGGAATTGTCTCAGATCATTGTATTGCTGAAAGTAGCTAAGTCATTCATAGCTGATCACGTACAATGTTGCTCTTACTATGTACAATATTTTCCTGGTCCTGTTCACTTCATATTGCATCATTTCATGTAAGCTTTCCAAGTTTCTCTGAAATTCATCTGTTCATTATTTGTTACAACACAATAATATTCTATTTCATTCATATATCACAACTTGTTTTGTCATTCCCCAATTGATGGGCATCCCCTCAATTTCCAGTTCTTTGCCACCACAAAAAAATGCTGCTATTAATATTTCTGTACAAATAAGTCCTTTTCCTCCTTTTAAAATATCTCTTTGGGATACAGATCTAGTAGGGGTATTGCTGGATCAAAGGATATGCAAAGTTTTATTGTCCTTTGATTATATTTTGAAATTACTCTCCAAAAAGGTTGGGTCAGTTTACAATTCCACTCACAATGCATTAATGTCCCAATTTGATTATTAATCTTAAGAAAATAGATTAATTTATCAGAAAAAATGAGAATTAGGAAAAATTATAAAATCCTCTCTCTCTCTCTCTCTCTCTCTCTCTCTCTCTCTCTTTCTGTCTCTCTCTCTTTCTGTCTCTCTCTCTCTTCCTCATTCTTTCTCATACCAAGGAAAGAATTAAATTTAATTGACCAATGTAATTTCTTTTGCAAAGTTTTACAAGAGCCACAGAGGAAGTTTTGTTCCTTACAGGATGGTTGAATGGTTTACCTACTTACCTGCCAGACTGGTTTGTGAGCAAAATCATTCATTGTATAATACTTACCACTTTCATTTCTCAAAATGGGACTATTTAGCCTTTAATAACTAAAAAGATGAGCTACTTTGAGTGGAGTCCAGAAAAAAAGGGGGAAATGAAATTTCATTCTTGCTGCTTCTGAGGTAGAAATACAGTATTTAAGAAAATGGTGGAGGGGCAGCTAGTTTGGGCAGTAGATAGAGCAGCAGCTCTGGAGTAGATAGAGCAGCAGCTCTGGAGTTAAGAGGACCTGATGTCATATACACATCTACCTCCTTGTAAATATCCCCCTTTTATCTGATTCAGGAAAATAAAGTTGCCATCTAAATGTTTTTGTGAAAGTATGTTCTGTGAAGATCCATATCACAGAAGTCTGCAAATCTTAGAAGCTATGGAGTTTCATGCTGGGGTAAATGGGCTGATAGAATGTCTTTTGTATCAAAAGCTACACCTACAAAACTGTACCATACATCAACTACCTACTTCATACAAAGTGGTTAGAGGAAAGTGTTTTTATAGAAATGTACTGTGTGACTCTGGTTGTCACTTAACCTCTCGGTATATATGTGAAACTTTATAAGTTGAAAAGTAGGAGGCGTGCATTGATAGAGGGAATTTTCTTACTGGGAGGTCTCTATATCAATGAAATCACATATACATTGCAGTAAAAAACTACTTAAAATAAATAAAGATTAATTATTGGCATCATTAATATTTCAATATATGTTTGTTGTACTGTGCCATCTGCTAGAGATAGAAAGATAAAAATGAAACAATCCTTTTCTCTGGGGATTTTCCAGTCTATAGAGGAAAATGACATATAAAGGGTATCCCAAAAATCTTAATGTGATTTTAAGATTAATATCTTAAAATGTACATTCCCTCTACCAACAGTGATTCTATTTACATCCTTCCAGGACTAGAATTCTATGATACAGAATGCTCTTTCAGTGCAAATACTTTTTTTTAAAAAAAGAATTTAAGGGATAAAGATACTCCTCAACAAGTTATAGCTTAAGACTTAGAAAAGTGTATGCAAAATATATGCAGATTTTATTGCAGAGTAATAATTAAAATATTTGTTATTTCATCAATGTAGGCAGTCCCTTTATCAACATGAATTGCCTTCCCTATATCCCTCAGTCTTCATAATTTTCTTTGACCCCAAAGAATCATTATTTGATATCCAAACAGATTTACTGAGCAATCTATATATAATTCATGAGGTTGGTTGGTTGGTTTTTGAATAATGGGCAATATGCAATAAGATTTGAATTTAGCACTTTTGCATTTTGTTAGGACACAGTGGTGCTTATGTTTCACTCACTGGAAGTAGTGGTAGCCATAACAAACAAGGCATAGATCACAGCTTTGATTTTTTTTTTCCTGATGAGAACAGAAGAGTTGTCTCTCTAAGTGTCCTTCTTCTCCTAAGCCCCGACTAGGCTTTTAATAGTTGCAGCTTAACTACAGTTTAATAGTTGTAATATTCATGATACTTGTATAATAATTGTTCAATTTATATACTTCTTATCCTCTGAAATACTGCTTGTCTGGCAAATGTAAGCAGGAGAGTAGGAGAGAACATTGTCTAAATCACCAAAATATGACAAGACAAGAAGGGAATAGGAAATTAAAGTTAAAACTACTTATCATAAATTTAATAGAATCTGCTAAGCTTCTCTACCTCTCATCAGCTGACAATTCAGCAGGGGAAAGAATAAGATATTTCAAATGAAGCCTTTTACCAAATTAAAACAGAAATAATTTTAAATATAATTAAAACATTGTAATTGTGATTTTTGAACAAAAGAAATAAAGTATACTTTTCAATGACTTTTTGTATGAATTTGAAGAGGTCCTTGCTAATGAAGAGGCATTAGAGTTACAGTAGATGTATTTATTAAGAAATCATTTCATGAGTTCGTTATTTTCTTTCAGCCAACCAGATTGGATCTGGTAATTGTGTCAAAATGATGAATAGGATGTGTGAAGGATGGAGTAGTGAATACTGTTTGCTCATCCTTACACTCTGTATTTTAATAGATAGTGACTAAACTTTAAAAAACAATGTGATTAGTTTAGTATTCCACAAAGCATGGGCATCAGCATAATAGAAAGACCAATGAATTTAAAATCATAGAATCAAGGTTCAAATTCTTTCACATACCCCCAGCCTTTTTTGGGGGGGAGGGGGGAGTAGAGACCAGTTCTCTCCATCTGGAATTGCAGCAAGCACTTCTGGACCCAACTCCTATTAAAAATTGTCAGGAGAATTTTTATCTGCTTCTTTTCTGACCTGGGATGGTTTGTCCCTTTTTATGAAGCAAGACGGTTACTTGTCGTTGAGAGTTTACTGTTTTGGTGCTTGATTTATATAGATATCAGATTATCTTTAGCACTCTCTCGCTCAGAACTCTTGAACTCAAGCAATTCACTAGTCACAGTCTCTCTGGTAGTGAAAGATTATAAGTGTACAATCATTCCTGACTCAAATTTAAATGTACTACATATTTCTTTGGTTACTTTGATCATGTCACTTTCTTTCTTCAGACCACAGTGGTATTGTCCATAAAATTAGGATGCTGGACAAGCTGATCTCTAAGGTGTCTTCACTTTCACTAAGATTCTATTACCCTATAACATTTGTTGTCAGACCTAGAATTAAGAAATTTACCAATCTCTTACAAGTCTAAGTATCTCAAATTCCTTAGAAGTGCCAAAAATCTCACTTATGAACGGGGCAAAAATAGAGACATAATAAATTGCAGATGATGATATTTGTTGGGGACATTTGAATTTTTAAAAAAATGTGGGAGGAATCAAGATACATCATATCCATTGTACAAACTAAATACAAGGCACAAGCAAACATTGAAGATTTCTTGAAACCATTTAAGTAGTCCAGAGAATTTCTTATTTGGACAAATTCAGATTTGGTAATGGATTTGGTGTATATTTTATTTTTATTAGGTAGTTGTGAAGCATGTTTAGGACTCAAGCAAATAACATAGATCAAAAGAGGAAGAATTGACAATTATTTTACTTATCATCATTCATTCCAATGTTTCTTCCCCTTGAAGTCCTCATTTCTATCAATGCTGATAGAGTCTTTGTTCCTTCTTTGACATTTTTTTATCTTCCTTACGCATCAGCTTCAATCAAGTGTCTTTTCCTGTTGATTTCTCCTTCACAGTATCTTCAGCATCTATCCCTTTCCTTCTTTTATCACTATAGTTATACTAGGTGTGAAAGTTTATTTTTGCTAGTTTAGTAGCCTCCAAATTGGTTTTTCTACCTATCATTAGAAATCTCCAACCTATCTATCTTCAAGTTGTCTCAAATGATATTCCTTCAATAGCACATTACTTATCCCCATTGTAAATCCCACCCTCTTCTTATCCCACTCTCTTAAACTTCCCACATATTCACTCCCTCTTCTTTTTTCTCTTTCTACTTTTAATTTCATTTACCTTTGCTGTGCCTCAGATCTGACAAAATATTGATATATATTACTTAGCCCTCTAGGCAGTCATTGGACCCTTATGTACCTTTTAAACTCTATACCCAATGGTTTGGCCAAGATGAGTTTAAAATAGCATGAAGCCACCCAAATATGACAATGTTCCTATTAACAAATAATAATTATTGGTCAATCAATAGGTATTGAGTGTTTCCAAGGGGCCACAGCCCAACTCTAAACATGTATGCTTCTTCTATATGACAGTAACAAATGACTAAGTTCCCATCTCATTTAAAGGTGTCTCATCACTTTATTATTAAATTTTTCCCAAATCTGTTCCTCACAACTGTGAATTAGATTAATTAAATTAGAAAAGTTGAAGGTATTGACTAACTGTTACGGCTTCATTTTATCAGTAGAAGGATTTATCTTAGTTTGTAAGGACAAGTACATTTCTCTTGGGAAATCAGCCCATTTTGATAGCCATGAATAGTGTTTAGACTCTGATGAAGCCAAAGTAAATGGGTTTCACTTATCTTGGACCTTTTAAAAATTTCTTTTCAAGTTTATCACCTTAATGATTCTGTTTCTTATGAAAAAATCATAAATCTATAAAATAAAACTTTAAAAAAATGATACACTCTCAAACCTGACTATCAAAAGTTAAGTTGGCATACTAACAATTCCTCCTATTTTTAGTTATTTTTTTTAGTTTTTAGTTTTTAAACAATTTCCTTTTCATAACACAGTCAAACAAAACCTAACTGTATGACCTTCAGCCCTAGGTATTCCCACTGAAGCAGGAGAAAACTGTCTAACCCAAAGAGACTTCAAGATGAGCCCTTCAGGTCAAATCTTCATTTACTTCCCTCTCAGCAGGTTTTGGTTTTGCATCTGCATGCATTAATTCCACTCTCACTTTCTAGTTTTATCCAGATTTATAGCACAGCAGGAAAAAGGTTCAGAAAACCTGCTTCAATTATTATTTTTTCTTTTTGAATCATTTGAAAAGAACATTTTCTTTCATAAGGTAGAAAAGTTATAGGGTAGAAAAAGATATATTGCATCCATGGGGGAAAGAAACTAAAATTAACTGTAAGTAGCTATCAATTGCTAAGTCAACCACATATCATTCATTCATTCATTTGTTCATCAAATATTTCCAGACCAGCTATTAGGCTTGAGGTGCTATGCTAGATGCAGTGAGTATACAATCATAAAAAAATTAATCTCTGGCTTTATAGATTTTATAATCCACTATGAAGATGGGGCATTTATACAAATCTCCATGATATAAAGCAATGGATGCCACAGAAGACACAAATTCCTTTAGAAATTTAGAAAAAGGAGAAATCATTTCCTGTTGATGGGTAGATGGGATAGAATGCTAGAAGGAATATTTGAAGGAAAGGTTATTTGAGTTAGAGGTTGAAGGATGTATTGGATTTCAGCAGGGGAGAAAAGAAGGTCATACTAGGTGGAAAGAATATTATTAGCAGTAGCACTGAAATAGGTAAGTACAGTGTCTAAGGAAACTGAATAATTTAGTAAAGCTGATCCATTTGTTTTTTTTTAAATCATTCATCCTCTTATGTATTAAAAGCTTTACATATATTTCATTTTATTCTCACTATAACTGTGCTATGATTATCAAATTATGAAGGAAGAAGCAGGCAGGCAGAGGTTAAGTGTCTTTCCTAGGGTCACAGAGCTAGAAAATGTCTGAGGCCAGATTTGAACTTCAGTCTTCCTCGCTCCAAGTTCAAGAGTCTTTCCATTATGCTATACAGCTACTTCTATAATGTGTTATGTATAGAGGAATAGTGGGACAGAGTAGATGAAGGTTACATACATATTACATAAATATATCAAGGAATACTGAACTAAATAAAAATGAGATTATTCCTTTGTGAATTTCTTAGTATTTTTTTTATATATCTTATGACACCATAATTAAAGGTTATTATGTGATTCTCACATCAAAGTTTTAAGTTTTTTTGTGGGTATTCCTTCTACAAATGCAGATTAGAATCCCTCAATAGCTTAACAAATAACCTTTGAAAGTTTTTCTTTATTGAGAAAAACTCTCTATTTAGAATATCAGAATAACTGAACTATATGAAAGCCATAAACAAAAGGAAGACCTAAACAATATCATGTAAGAAATTATCAAAGAAATCTGCCTTTATATCCTGGTATCAGAGGGCAAAATACGCATGGAAAAAAAAAATCTAACAATGACTTCAGGAAAGAGACCTCAAAAGAAATAATCTAAGGACCATAAGAACAAAATTTCAAACCAAGTCAAGAAAAAAATACATGAGTGGCCAGAAAGAAACATAAATATTGGGGAGTCACAATCAGGATTATAAAGAACCTTTCAGCTATGACATTAAAGAGATCCAGATCATAGACCATAATATTGTGGAAGGCAAAGAAGGGTTACAACCAAGGATCACTTCCTAGAAAAAGCATAATAGTTAAAGGGAAAAAAATAATCATTCAATGAAATAAAAGGATTTCAAGCTTTCATGATGAAAGGCCTGAGCTTAATAAAAAAATCGACCTTCAATATCAAGATTCAAGAGAAGTATAAATAGGTTAAGAAGAGAAAGAAAAACATAAAAGATTCAACAGATTCTAATTAAACATTTCTACGTGGGAAAATGGTACTTGTAGCCCTTAATAAATGTATCATTAAGAGAATCTGGAAAAATTTTCAATTTCTTCCACAAACAATATAAAATTATATATCAGGGCTAACATACAGCATTTAAATACAAATAGGAAGTGGAATAGAATACTGATCTTCTTGGAAAAATTTAAAAAGATCAGAAAAAAGATACCGTGGCAGAAGTTTGGCCCTAGTGAAGTGCAAATACCTCCAGGCTAAGTCTGCTGAAAGAATAAGCTATGAGTACTAGGATTAGTTGGGTTGGAAAAATAATCCTAGCTCTTGTCACAGGAACTTTCACTTCCCTGACAGTATGGAGAATCTGGGAAGACTGAGAGAACTTCTGCTAATAAGAAACACCAGGCTCAGTTGTATTGTGGAGCCATGGGAAAAGAAGGAACCAACATAGCTGTAACCTTCATCTACTCTGCCCCACTATGCCTCTATACATAACACATTATAGAAGTAGCTATATAGCATAATGGAAAGACTCTTGGACTTGGAGCGGGGAAGACTGAAGTTCAAATCTGGCCTCAAATGGCCTGATGAGTGCAGAAGCAGTGGGGCAGGGCTATCACTGGTGGCAGGCACTTATATGAGACAGGAGTTCTTGTTTTGGGGTTCCAGTTTACAGGGAAGAACTGAAGAAGGATCTAAGGTCAGAGGAATCAAACTTCCCCAGCTCACCTCCAGAGGAAGAGAAGCGATTACAACAATTCTAATTAAAAAAAAAAAAAAAACAGGCAGAGGAGAAAGAACTAACCATAGAAAGTTATTATGGGAATAGAGAAGACCAGGATTCATCTTCAGAAAAGGACTCCGAAGTAAAACAAAGCCTCCCCTCTTCCAAAGAGCAACCTTAATTGGTCCTATACTCAAAAAGGAATTCATAGAAGAACTAGACCTTAAAAATCAAATGAAAGAGACTAAGGAAAAACTACAAACAAATAAATAAGAACAGTCCAAGAAAAACAAGAAAATTATAAAAAGAAAGTCAAAGAAGATGAGGTCCCATGTTTTGAGGAAGAAAATGATCTTTGAAAATTAGAATTAGGCAAGAGGAAGCCAGTGAAGTTATGAGACAAAAAAGTAATAAAATAAAATATAAAAAATGAAAAAAAAATAGAAGAGAAAGTGAGAATAAGAAAAATAAAAGATCTATCAAACAGATCAAAAAGGGAAAACAGTAGAATAATTGGATTACCTAAAAGCTATGACCAAAAAGTAATCTGGATACAACAATACAAGAAATCATAATAGAAAAATTTCCTGAAGTGTTCGAACAAGAAAGGAAAGTAAAAATATGAAAAGAATTCTCTGATCATCATGTGAAAGGGACCTTAGAAGGACATTAGAATATCATTGCTAAATTTCAAAAACCCCAGATTAAAGAGAAAAATTTACAAGCAACAAATGAAAACAATTCAAATATTCTGTAGAAAGAATCAGAATCACACAAGGCCTATGAATCAGTGATTACAATAAAAGACTGCAGGTCTTGAAATACAATATATCAAAGATCTAAGGAATGGAGATTGTGGCCAAAAATATTATATCCAGCAAAATTTAGTATAATATTGAATGAAAAAATGGATATTCAATAAATTGCCATGTTTTCAGGATTTTGTGGGAAAGAAACTGAACCTAATAGAAAAAATTGACATATAAGAGTCAATGTCAAAGATTAATTTCAATTTATATATAAATTTTAACGATAGTGTTTATTTTTACATGGAAATATAAACTGTGTCTAAGATTGTCATTAATAATTGGGTAGTTCAAAAGAAAGAATGATGTAGAGCTAAGTATGTTGTGATTCTAAAACGTAAGACCATGAAGGAAAAGGTTTAAAAAAGTGTTTTTTAAATACTGTAGATTTTTAGCCAGTTGCCATCCCAAGGTGAGGCCTTGGGATATAGAAATTTAGGCATATTTAAATGTTTTTTTTTTCCTCCTCTTTCTAAAAGTCAGACTCTATTAAAATGGCCGCATAGGTGATCAACAGACTTCAAATTTTGTTTTATGAAGTTAAGATATAATAATAGCACATTTAAAGTAACACAAATATCTACATAATAACACATTTAAAGAAATACAAGTACCTACACATTTAAAGATATACAAATACCTACCTACTAAATCTTGACTGTTATTATTCCCTATCAGAAATAACACTATTATTTTTCCTAGGATTTAAGGAAGAAAACAACCTTTATTGCTATGATTTCTTCCCTAAGGTCACTTCAGATTGTTTCCATTTTAATGAAATTGCTTTCATTGTTTCAGAATAACCCAGGGTACAGGCTTCCCAGGTTCTTCTGATCATCCCCTCCTCCTGTCATTTTAGGCATCAATAATCCCTAACTAAATATTTACTTTGATGGTCTTAGCTTGCATTCACAAATTCATTTCTGTATGCTTGTATGCTTTTTCCTATTTATTAATTTATTTCTGTGGCAATTGGGATTAAGTGACTTGCCCAGGGTCACACAGTTAGGAAGTGTTAAGTGTCTGAGACCAAATTTGAATTCAGGTCCTCCTGACTTCAGGATTGGTGCTTTATCCTGCACCACCTCGCTGTCCCAGCTTTTTCCTATTTTAAGTATCAACTCAGGTATCTTGCTTATCTATCTTATGCCCTAATAAAAGCATATCCCAACTCTCGTCCAACCCACAAAAGTGGAGACATGCACAGGTTGTTCCCTTGTTATGGTCTTATCTTAATAAACAAATGATAATTTATAAAACTCCTTTTTGTTCCTCCCCCCAAGTCACTCATGACTTCTCTTTTTAGTGCTTCATTTGCACCAAATTGCTTTGTTTTGTATCTTATATAGTTTTTTAAAATAGTCTTGTCAATGGTTACCTCTTTTTATGAAACTTTAAAACACATTGGAATAGCCAGAAATAAATTCTTTTAAAACATATATTTAAACAATATTTTTCTTACACTAACATTCATATAACTACTAAAAATCTGGTCAGGGCCATTTTTTTTTCATTAGAGAAATTTTCCAATCAATCATGTATTCAGATTACAAACACTAAATCTTGTACTGATATGGGCTTATAATTCATCATCTACTTCAATGATATATTTTCTGTGACAATCATAAGTGACCTTTTCCAGATTTATGACTGTTAGAAGCCAAATATACATAAAAAGCTTTTCCTGGATTATGGTATGCATATTTTTTCTCTATATTCACAAAAAAGATTGTCACATGGGAGAGGGATTATATTGACTTCTTCTATTTCCATAGGGGACAGAATTTAAGAGCTGCAATGAAGCAGTTTTATGATAGAGGTACAGATAATAATATTATAATTAGAACTATCCCAAATTGAAATGAGTTGCCTTGAGAAATAGTGGATTGTTCCTTGATGAAGATATTTAAAAAAAAAACACACACTTCTGAATTGTGTTTAGAGTTTTTTTAATCAAATTGGATTAGATGACCTTCAAAGTCTGGCCAATTTTGAAATAGTGTGATTTATGTAAAAAGAAATGGATTCAGTGAGCAAAGAATGAGGAATCAGGTTAGTTTTAGGGGGGGGGGGGAGAATAACAAATACAGTTAAATAGCAGGAAGAGAAAGTGAAGGAGATGATGATAAAATTTACTTCCCAAGAAGGCTTTTAAAAAATAGTCTGGAAAGTTTTCAACATGATTATGCTTAGAGATGATACCACCAAATCTTCTCTAACTTTCATACTTTTTTTTCTTTCTTTTCTGAGACAATTGGGGTTAAGACTTGTCCAGGGTCACACAGCTAGGAAGTGTTAAGTTTCTGAGGCCAGATTTAAACTCAGATCTTCCTGACTGCAGGGCCGATGCTCTATCCACTGCATCACCTAGCTGCCCCCTAACTGTCATACTTTTTATGATTCCTGTGCCTCAGGGTCTTTCACCTATAACACTAGTAAGCTTGTTTTGTTTTGTTTTCACACTCCTCAAGAATTTTACAGAAAAGGAAGAAATGTTTATTGTACTCATTCTGAAAGTTCAGAAGCCAAAACATATGCTATCTCTATATAAATATTGCATCAATAGACATTTTTAATGTACCTATTATGTGCCAGGAATTGAATATAAATCATGTTGGAGGCATTATTGATCAAAATTTTATCCATTGTGGTTCTGGTTGTATAACCAGAACAATCCTCTGCATATCTGGCAATTTTTTTTATGACAGAGACAATCCACGGAATGATTGAAAGTTACCCTCAGAATTATTTTTTCCCCAAATTCTGCTATCAAATGTCAGAAACATCTCTAAAGATGGGTTTTCTAGGTTCTTTTATTGTCCCTTTTCCTCTAAAGTTTCAAGTTACCAATCCCACACTTTTTTCTGGTCTTATTTCAGGCATATCTGACTGTTTTCTTGGTAAAGATACTGGAGTGATTTGCCATTTCATTCTCCAGCTCATTTTACAGATGAGAACCTGAGGTAAACAGAATTAAATGATTTGCCTAGGATCATACAACTACTAGGTGCCAAACTCAGGATTTGAACTCACAAAGATGAATCTTCCAGACTCTAAGGCCAGCATTCTATCCACTGTACCATCTACTGGTGCCTAACCTTTCTTTTATGAATCAATTATTAAAGTTCAATAAATTACAAGTATACCATTCATCAATTCCCAAATATTACAGTTTTGAGTCTTTAATCCATCACTGACATAACAGTATGTCTACAATATGTTTTTTGGTCTTACTGTAGTCAGTTATTTCACAATATGTTAAACTGATCATATCAGACTCTAAACAGAACTATCATTACCCAAACCAATTCAAACAACCATGTTACTGCCCAATTAGCTTGTCTGGACTGTCAGCATTTGAGGACTTTCATTTATTCATGAATTTATTTGCCATTTATTCATTCAATAAATAATTACTAAGCTTTTTGTCTAGCATGAAAAGCTAGAATGCCTTCAAGGGGGAGGTACTAAGATAGGGGATTGATATTTAGGCTATTTGATGATTTTTTGGGGAAAAAAACTGCTGATGGTTAACCTAGAAAGTTTTTTAGAAGAAACAAAATAATTATTTCCCAAAATCTGAAGAGCAATTGTATGGAAAAGTAATTAGATATGTTTTGCTTGGCTCCAAGGGGCAGAATTAATAATAATGCCTGTAGACTTAAGTGTTATTTTGCTTTCTATTAAAAAAAGGACCTCTTATAATTATGGCTGTTTGAAAAAAGAATGGGCACTCTTCACACTGATGCCCATTTAGGTGCATTGTAGAAATATTTCTATTCAAATACAGGTTGAATTAAATGATCCCAAGCCACATTCAGATTTGGAAATTTTATATTTATATGACATTTTATATCATTCAGCCCTAGTTCATGCCATGTGAAGTTCTTCCTCATTTGTAACTTCAATCTAGAGTGATCTATTCTCACTTTGTATCCTTGTTTTAGCACCTAATTTTATATTATTTTTTATTGTCATTTGATTCTCTGTGCATGTTCTTTCTGTATCTGTTTGTTCTTTGTGGATGGGAACCATACATTATGTTATTTTGTCTCATGTAGCACCTGTAATAAAGTTGGACATAGAGCTCAATAAATGTTTATTGAAGTAATAGATGAACAAATGAGTGGAGTATGAAGGTTCTCAAAAGTTGACAGTCTAGTCAAATTATGTGGGCAGTAACAGTTGTTTGAATTGTTTCAGTTCTCATTAGAGCCTATTTAAAGTGTCACATAATCATTTTGACATATTGTGGTGGCTGACTACAATATGACCAAAGAAATATGTAGAGATCTAGATATGTCAGTAATGGAGAGAAAGCTTGAGACTTAGATTTTCTGGGACTGATGAATGGCAGACTTAATTTATTGAGTTTTTAATAATTAATTAAGAAATGAGAAGTTTGGGAAGATCTTGTTTTAAGAAAATACAATCTATTTTGATACAAAGCATCTATTCTCTCTGTCTCTCTGTCTCTGTCTCTGTCCCTCTCTCTCTCTCTTTTTTCCTCTGTAATAGTTAAGCTTACTTATGAAATGTATTAGCATTCCATAATGATCCAGTTCAGTCTTTTAGATTACAAGGCTTTTTTTCTTCCTTTTTCATTACTCTTGCTTATTAAGATCCCTTCTGAAACATCCGGTGAAATTGCTAGGTTTGGTAAGAATTACTGAGTTTATGGATTAGCAAAGTGAGAATTAGTGATGCTGCTCTGTTATATTGTTCTTCCTGAGGACTTAACACCCCATTAAACTGACAGTTTTCTCCATTTGCCTCCTGAGGCCTAGAGCACTTTCCATTTTTTCAGGTTGAGAATTGATAACAGATTTATTTATTTAACTCATCACTACATCTTCCCTAATGCATCCTTCCTATGGTAGTCCTGACAGTTCCAATAGCTTCTGTACACTCACTGTATCTAAGATAAAGTAATATACCAAATTTCTACATTTGCATTGAAAGCACTGCATTTTTTTATAATACTATATTTATTATATTATAATAGAGGCAAGTGGAGTTCAGTGCACATAGTCCCAAATCTCAGAACAACAATAATAAAATCCCAAATCCCACTTTTCAGTAAAATTTTCATTTCTGTTCAATTTCTGCTTATTCTTTTGTCTTTATTCTCTACTCTTATTAGCAACATGTTTTAGAAATTATATAATTCTTAATATTTCATGATTTAAAGAATGGTCAAGAATATTCTTGGATTGTTTTATCCTACTTAATGCTTATAAACACCCAAACAATGTTGAACCAATGTGTGACCATTTTTAACCATCATCGTCAAGGAAGGAGGAATTTGTATAAATCAAATTTTCATGTAATTGAAGCTGACTTCTTTAGAAATGAATATATTTTCAAGGCTCACTCTAATTTTTAGAAAATGAATATATTGAATAATGGAGTTGGCAGTGATAGTTTCAGCGTGTAGCCAAGAACATCAGGAACAGTCATTTCAGGTTGTGTTATGGTGCCCATGACAAACTTAGGCAAGTAATGGAACTTAATTGAATCTATGACATATGCCAATGTACTCTGCAGAGAATGAATAGAGAAATTCTGTAAAGAATTCAATATGATATTGCAACCAATAAATATTCAATGACTTTAAGATGGTGAACAAAGGAAATGCTGGTAAAAAGATATTGGAAAAATATTCAAGATCAAGAAGTATAAAAAATGCCAAAGATGGTAAATAATTCAGAAGCATCATGACTGTATAGCAATACTTTTCAAGAAGAGAATTGGAGGGTGATCAACATGGTAAGCACAAAAAATATTACATACACATGCAAACATGTGAAATGAAGCTGATTATATTAACAGTTAGGAATGGATTGATTATTAAAATCAAGGATCATTTCAGAATCAGTTATGTCTGCATTTAGGCCATTCATGAGTTATCACAAAGGTAAAAGCCAACACCAAATTAGAAGGATGTAAAAAAATTATATCCTTTTGCAATTAAAACTATTCTAGTCTAATACAGCTAAGTAAATAATCCTGAACAGCAGGAAATTAACAAGGGATACTTCTTTTTGTTTCCATTTCTTAGTGAATTTTAACTGATATAATGCAACTGTTATCATGAAGAGAGGAAAAAAAAAAGTTCCAACACCAATTTAGGTAGAAAATACTTGATCCACTTGCCAAGATGAGATATATAGCAGCCAAGAACTATAGTGATTCAGGATAAACAAGCTTCTTTTGGAAACATTATGTGGAGGATGATGAAATATTATGAGTGCTATCATCTCAAAAAAAAGAAAACCTATAGATGAGAAATTAAGCTTGCAGCAGTATTCAGAAAATGCATCCATGAAATTCTCTTGAGAGACATCACATCAAAGAATAATATAATCTCAGAAGAATAACATTTTTAGATTACAAAAGGAAAAGATTCTCAGTAGCTGTTAGTAAACTGTGGCATATTTGATTATGTTTGATTTGATGCTACAAAGTAGCATAAATGATAGCATATATGATATGTATGACAAGACTAGTTATGAATGAGGATACAAAGTAAAGATAGCTCATATTATAATAGTAGCCATGAAATATTAAAGGAAGTAGTGGAAAACCCCTACCTGTCAATCCACTGTAGAAGACTGTTAGAACAGAGAGAAGAATCACATGGTTAAGAAGTCAGGGAGGGAAGTTGTACCAGCAAAGAGAATTTTCACACCAAAGAGATCATAGGGCCATCAATGTGGGAAAGTAAGTTTTTTTTCTTTTTATCAGAGAAGAATAATGGCCCTCTTTAGCAATAACACAGATAGAACTTACAGTTATTCTTTTTTACTGGCCCTGAGGAAGTCACCCTAGATGTGAGGTACTATTTGGTTCACTATACTTCAAACTTTACTTAATAAGCATTCACTGATTTGTTTGTTTTAGCTAATTGAACCAGAGAGTATTTTACTTCAAACTAAAAGATATTTAAATAAAGTACATAGCAAAATGAGTGACAAGATAGATTTTATCCACACATAAAGGAAAAATATTCTCTCACTAGTTACTATACTGTCATTGGAGGAATTGATATACTCTTTGAAGAACATGTAGATAGGGGACAACATGATTGAAATAACTCATGCTTCTAATAGAGCAGTCATTTATGTAGTCTGGTGAAGTGATCTTGGTTTTTTTGGATATCTCCATTAAACTGAACTCTATTACTCTCCTCTAAGCATTCCTATTCTCTCATGCTTTACTGTTGAGCTACAGCTTTTTCCCACTCTCTTCTGCCACTTGGTTGCAGTGTATCTTATTTCCCATAGCAAAGAGGAGTCTGCAAACTCATTAACTTTTGATTAATGGAGCTATCTTTCGTGTTTTTTGTGGTTATTATCATTACACATTTTAGCTACCCACATGAAGTCACCAAAGTAGTCATCAAATATTTTTAAATTTGTCTTTTAAAGCTTATTTTCCCTTGCAGCTACTTAGATTTTTTTTTTGCAATTCTAAATTCTTATTTGAATTGTGGTTTAAAATTCCTTTTAACTTTAACTATATTTTGGAGTCACTAGCCTGGGTACTTTCCAAACCATTCTGGGGAATCAATACATCTTGCAGAATTATAAAGGAGTTCACAGAATTTAGGGTGAAAAGGTTCTTTATATCCCCTACATTGAATCTGATCAGCATGTGAACAAAATCAGAAGTAAGACTGAAAAGAGTTAGATGGAGGTGATGATTATCCTCAGCAACTAAAATTGTTGTTCTCTATCCTTATTTGCAAGTTCTTTTTATCTGTCGATTCATTTGTATCAACTATAATTCAATCAATTAAGGCTGTTTCCTATATCAGGATATTGTACTTGGTGCTATTCCTAAAGAACTGGGGAGATTTTTTTGTATTTATCTAGCAGGTTTCAAGCCAATTTCATGATAATAAGGACATTAGAAAGATCTCTTGTTTTTTTTTTTTTCATTAAGTTTTGTAATTACAAGAAACATTGGGAATCTTTTTTGGGGTGTGGGGACATGGAACACCACAGTCATCAACTTTATCCCTAAGTAGAAAAGGTATTTTCTGTACTATGTTACTCACAAAAAATAAATGGTAGCTTTTTATCATGGCAAGACTAAAATTTACTCCATCTTTAAAATACTGATAGCACAGCATTTTGTCCTGGTGACTTGTATGATTGAAGGGTAGAAACTGTCCATCTAAACTCAATAAAGAAGCTGATATCCTATAAAATATTATTCCAATAAATACTCATTCAAAGTGTTGGCAGGACTTAAGTGGCCTCTGAGGAGTCAGGAAGAACTTTGAAAAAATATCCTATTTTAAAAATATTATACATTTTACAGTTGTACTTTGCACTGTGGTATTCCTTAAGGTATTGTCATATGAAAATAGAATGGGGTTCTGTATCTGATATATCTACCCTTTTTTTTTCTCCATTGAAAATCATCTTACTGTTTTGGAGGCATTAACAAAGTACTACCATAGAAATAATAAAAATCTTGACTTCCAAATGAGTTACAAAATATATTTGAGAAATGAGATCTTTATTGAAGAAACTTACTGAAATTTTTTTCAGTTATGATTACTTTGTATTTTCCTCCATCATATTCTCCTCTTCCTTTTCTCCTACTCTTTCTGTTTCTTTTTACTTTGTCCATCCTCAAAAATGTTTTCCTTCTGATTCCTTCTCTAATACATCTTCCCTTCTATCAATAGTTTTGCCTCCTCCTTATCTTTTACCTTCCTACTTTTCTGAAGGAGAAAATTGATTTCTATGCCTAATTGAGCGTGTACGTTATTCCTCATATAAGCCAACTTTGATGAGAGTAAGGATGAAGTACTGCCTCTTAACCCCCATCTTTCCCTCCATTGTAAAATATCTTTTACACAATGGTGTTTTCTTTTCCCTCTTTTTTATAGAGTGAAATGGAGATGAATGATTCTCTACTATGTGTTATAGTTAATGATAAAATCAATAAAAGATTTACCTTTATTAAACTCTTTTATTGAATTATTTAGAAATGTACTTAGAAATACTGAAAGTATTTACAAAATAGAAACAGATTGCAGGCATTTCTTATGAGATAATGGCAGAGCTATTCAGAAGGTGAGTGTTTTGAAGAAAGTCCTTAACACTTTAGAAATTGTTTTTCTTGTACAAAACACCTAATTATTATTTAAAGCATTTTGAAGAACAATGCCTTTGGAGAGGATAAGGAATTCTATTTGAGCTGAGAAATTTTCAGTGGTATGCTGGGAACTTTTGTCTCTAAGACCCACTATTTTATAAGAAGTCATCTAACACTTTATGAATCATTCCTGTCCAACACATAAACCTGTGTTTAAAGGATTTTATTTTAAGAATATATAGCTATTGGACTCAAAAGACTCCAAACACTTCTTTGGAGCTATTGAGAGTCATTGGAGCTGTCTAAACTAAGAAATACTACAATATCATAATATTTAGAACACTTAGATTTATGGCATTGTTACTATAAATTTTGAAGTCTTAAAGCAAAAGTAAAATTATGAAATTGTGGTCACTGAGGAACCTGGGACAGAATTTAATAACTTGATAACTTCATCACAAGAAACAAAAATTAAGGCTCTAATAATTATAAATACCTGTGTATTGGATAGCTCCTCAGTTTAGAGAAATATAATGGCGCTTCACTAGTTGATCCAAAGGGATTATAATGTCATTATGACAAATGACATTCTTTGACAGACTTAATGAACTATCAGGCCCAAAGAAATGTACTAAAAAGTAAAGATATAAACAATTTGGCCTTAATTTTAACTATGTAATTTAAAATCTTATATTGGCCTTCATATATAATATGTATGCCTCTTTTATCATTCTTTTTTCATATGCATTTATATTTTTAAATATTCCATCATTACAAAATTACCTGGTTAGTCCCATAATGCAAGTGCTTCCAACCTCTGACTTTTTAAAACTTCACTATATACCTTGGTCCTATGGAAAATCCAAATAGAATAGGGATTCCTGAATCACTGATGAAATTTCACATGTTCTATAATCCATATATTAGCTATAGAACATGTGTATATTTTCCATGATACTGTTGAGAATAATTTCTTATTTTATGACTCATGTAACATTGGCAGTCATTAAATAAAGTTTTGCTGTAGTTATACATGATTTTTAAAATGTGAATGGAAAACACATTCTTTGAGAAAAACTTTCAAGACAACAAGTGACTAGGTAGATTGGCAGATAAGATGCTGGGCCTAGAGTCAGACAAAACTAAATTTGGATTTGGCTTCAGACACTTACTATGTGACCCCTAATTACTTAATCTTTTGCCTCCTTCAATTTCTTAAACTATAAAATGGATATAATAATAGCATCTACCTTGCAGGGTTGTTGAGAGGACTAAATGAAATAATATTTGTAAAGCACTCAGTCTATTTTTTGGCACACAGTAGGCATTTAATTCTTGTTCCCTTTCCCTCCTACATTTTGTTCTTCCTAGTTAAATGAATTAGGAGGAGGTATGGACAATTAATCATTAGCAGCCCTTATGGCATTTTATATTCTCTAAACCCTTTTTTCTCACTCATGTAATAGTTCTAGTCTTCCACAGCAAATGATGTAAAAAATGTACATTTTTTAATTTAAAAAAATCAAAAATACCGTCTGTGAACACAAAGGCTATCTATGCAGAGATGAGAAGAATGGAACAATCCATCAGTGGACTTTATTTGTATTAGCTGGGTTTGCTTAGCTGTCTGAAGGCTCACAGTGAGGGAAGGAAATAACTCTAATGTAAAACAAAAAAGTACCAATAAAATATTTTTTCAGGAAGATAAATAAGGGGTTGATAGATGCTGTTAACTTTTCTTTCTTATTTATTTATTTATTTTGGTTAATGATATTTTCTGAAATTTTTTTCATTCTTTGGAGCACTTTTTTTTTGAGTTTAGGGTGATCACTCAATGCCTCTAAAATGGTATCATTTTTAGCACAGATTTTTCCTATATATATATATATGTATATATATATATATATATATATACATATATATAATAATCAGTCATATTGACTCATCTTTTCTAGCTTCATATCCTTTTATATTATAAATACATCTTCAAGTCATACATCAAATATTAAAGTGTTAATGTTCCATTGTTATTATAGGACTTAGAAATGGAAGTACTCTTAGAAGATTCCTACTATATCCAGTCTCATTTTACAAGTAAGAGATCTATTCCATTTTACAGCTATTTATTGCCCTCTCAGTTTCACAAATAAGTGAATGTTGATTAATTGGTTTTAACTGCCATCATATTTAGGATTATCTAAGTCTCATGCAAATTTCTCATATTTTCCTTTTTTTTTTTTTTTTTTGATGTTCTATGTTTCTTTCCCCTCATTTCTGCTCTGTGAAATGATACTGCTCATATTTTTCCATCATGCTATTACTTCATGATGTTTTATAAATGAATCTGTACCCTAAACTGGAATTTTCATCATTTAATATATATTTCTGCTTGGCAAGAAAATCAAATATTTGCTAGTTTGGTGGTCATTGCTTTTTATTTCATTCATTAAAATTCTCTAAGAAATGGTGACTGAATCATTTTTAAAGTTTTTTTTGTCCAATTCCCATTTTTTTCAGGAAAAAAATTATTTTGGATTGATTGGTTTGGATTTTTTGTAATTATATGCATTTTCTTCGCACCATTATCATATTTTTCTAATATAGTTTAATTCTAAATTTTTCTAAAAAATTATCTTCCTACACATGGATAGAAGATTATGGAATTACTCTTATATTTAGAAATGGTCTTTTTTGTCTGTTAAGTTATAATAGTAATTTAATTTTTGTTCTAGTATTTGATCATTACAATGTCTAGTTTAATACCTCTGACCCTCTTTTTTGACAGAAGTATTCATGTTGTGTAGGCATGAGACTTTTGAATGGTCTATGCTCCTTAATCTTTAAATTTTTTTTCATTTTTTTCTCCAGGAAAAAAAAATTAATATTTATTTGAAATTATAGTCAATTTAACCATAGAAGAGCACATCAAAACAGTACAATATAAAGCATTTATCTAACTTTTAATGCTTTCATTTTTTTTTTTTTTTGCTTGTGACACTTATTCTTGTGATAGCTAATCTGTGAAAAGAACTGTTTGTATTTGGATAATTGTTTTCAATTTTGCCTCAATTTTAATAAGACTAAACTGACTTGTTACAGAAAAATGGTATTACTGGTACATCTGTACAATTTACTCCTATGAATTTAGATATCTGTATCTATTTTAGAACATAGTTTTAAATGTAAACATGATGGAAATTAATATTAGCTATGCTATATAGTGGAGACAGCTAGGTAGTGCAATGGATAGAGTACCTGGACATGGACTTATTTTTGTTGTTCAGTTGTGTCTGAGTCTCTGTGATCATATTTTGAATTTTCTTGGTGAAGATACTGGAGCAATTTGCCATTTTCTTCTCCAGCTCAGTTTATAAATGAAGAAGTGAGGCAAACAAAGTTAAGTGACTTGCCTGGAGTCACACAGTAAGTATTTAAGGCCAAATTTGTACTCAACTAATTCCAAGTCCAATATTTTATCTACTGAGAAACCTAGGCTACCTGACACCCAAACACAAAATTGAACCATGGACCTTTCCTGAATGCAAATTTGGCCTCAGACAGCTCTGTGAAGTTGGGCAAATCACTTACCTCTGTTTGCCTCAGTTTCCTCATCTATAAAATGAGCTGGAGATGGAAATGGCAAAACACTCCACTCTTTGCCAAGAAAATCCCAAATGGAGTCTGGAAGAGTCAGACACAATTAAAAATGATTGAACAACTTCTACTTAGTACTATATATGTGATCTTGGGCAACTTATTCTTCTGAGCCTCGGTTTCCTCATCTATGAAAGAACAGTAGTGAACTAAATGAGTCTAAGGTCTCTCCAGAATTAAATTATTTAATTCAAAGCATACCAAAATGCACTAAAATGAATTTTTTTTTTATTCTATGACTATTTTATGAGATGTTTATGATATTTTGTTTATATATTATTAATCTCATTAAATTATTTTCTATAGAAATGAAAATTTTATACATATTTTCCTTTTGATTTCTTCCTGAAAGTTTCCTCTTTCCAGATATACTTTTCCATATACAATATGTATGTATATATATATATATATATATATATATATATACATACACACAAACACATATATAAAATAGATTCCACCTCATTAAACATATATGTTCATGTAAGTATAAATGTCAGTTAAAATATTTATTTAATGCCTATATACTTACTATATATTTTGTTAAAAACTGGGGTTATCAAGAAAAGTAAAAGATAGGTCTTGATCTCAAGAGGTATTTGGACTATATTCTAGGATTTAAGTACTTTGGAAAACTGTGAATTTTTTTTGGGGGGGTCACTAGAAATGTCTTTCCTTTGAGCTTTTTTCATTTCTTGATCCATGTTCTCCAATTTATTTATTTATTTTTTTGTCATCCTTTGTGGTGCACACACTTTGCAGTGAAACCAACTAATAGCGATGTATATTTTCATATGTTTTGGAAAACTTTATTAGATTCCTTATAGAATATATTTTATATCCTCTCCTTCAATAAATGTTGATGGGTAAGTTGTAATCTTCCTTGTTATGACTATTTGTATGATAAGATGACCAAGTGTTCCGTGAAATGAGATTTCTTGCTGCATTTGGCTCACAATAACACCATCTCTGCCAAATCCTTTATTTTTCTCTCCTATAGTGCATCCCAGGAGTCATTCTTCCAGTTTACTTTAGCTTCCATATAGCTTCTGTTTTTATAGCAAGAATGTTAATATGTATATGATACAGAAGTGTATCTTCTTGTTGGTCATTGGATAAATATTATACATTTAAGAATAAAACCAATCAAATTTACATTTATCAACAACTAAATTCCAACATGTAAGGGACTAAGAACTTCATGATTTTTAAACAACTTTATTCATCTTTTATTATGAACTTAACAATTATCATCAAACATTTCAAGATTAAAAAAAACAGGAAAGAGTAGTATGTTAGGAAATGAACTTCTGTTATGTAAAGTTTTTTGAAAGAAATATTTGTGCATTTTGAATTCAATGAGGTAGTGACAAAACTGATTTATTTGTGTCTTCCTTTCTTCTTCCTTCCCTTTCTGTGCTTCCAAAAAATGCTTTATTGATGCACCTTTTTATGTCTAGCACTACCCACTAATTCATCCTTTCCTTCTCTCTTATATATATAAATATTCTCTCTTATAACAAATGTATATGTTTGAGAATGAATGTCTAATTCAGTATCTCTTATAGTCCATCACCTAATTACCAAGAAGTGGTAATTATCAATTCATTATCAATCATTCTGAAGTTATGCTTGTGCTGGAACCAGCTTGAACCAGCTTAGAAGAGTCAATTGTTAAATTTTCAGTGTGAGCATTACACACTGGAAACCAGGAAATGTTTCAGATCAGGATTAGATTTGTTGTCTTGCTGATTGTCTATATTTAAGAAGAAAATTAAGAAATGTTAATGATGCAGAATAAACTAAAAAAGTATCATGCATACATTTTTCTCCCAGGAAATCTAATTAAGCATTTACTAGCACACTGTTGATTGTTTCTCACTTAGGGAGAGTTCTGAAGTTTTTTGAACTTATTTTCCTTTAAAATATTATGTATTTTATAATAATAAAAATAAAATAAAATATCATATGATCATTTTGTAAATTTTGTCTTTGATTCCTTCATAGTTATTATGTGAAAGTTCTAAATAAACTCTGGTCCCTTGAAGAATACTTAATGAATATTGCCACGGGAAAAATAGAAACAATAAAAATACAACAGAACTACTTCATGTACATCAGAATGGTTAAGAAATTAGCAATTTTCAGAGAAGTTATTGGGAGAGTTTAGAAATACTAATACACTGTTTGGGAGTTGTGAATTGGTTCAACCTTCTACAAAGTAATTTGTAACTATGTGTTAATGTGTAACTAATGTGTAACTACGAGAAGCATAAAAAAGTTGTCAGAAAAGTGATATCGCAAGGGTCTTTAGAAGATTTATCTGTTTACATTCCTATGTGGGAAGATGATATTTGTAACTCATTAGAACTTTCTCATCACAGGACCAGGAGATCATTATATACTTCAACAACAATACTATATGATGACCAGTTCTGATGGACCTGGCCATCCTCAGCAAGGAGATCAACCAAATCATTTCCAATGGAGCAGTAATGAACTGAACCAGCTACGCCCAGAGAAAGAACTCTGGGAGATGACTAAAAACCATTACATTGAATTCCCAATCCCTATATTTATGCCCACCTGCATTTTTGATTTCCTTCACAAGCTAATTGTACAATATTTCAGAGTCTGATTCTTTTTGTACAGCAAAATAACAGTTTGGTCACGTATACTTATTGTGTATCTAATTTATATTTTAATATATTTAACATCTACTGGTCATCCTGCCATCTGGGGGAGGGGGTGGGGAGTAAGAGGTGAAAAATTGGAACAAGAGATTTGGCAATTGTTAATGCTGTAAAGTTACCCAGGCATATAACCTGTAAATTAAAGGCTATTAAATAAATAAATAAAAAAAGAACTTTCTCATCATTATGGCAGTTAAAAGGACTATATATAGACAGAGGGCAAAGGTGTGAGTAGAATATGAAGGGGTATTGTCTTTTAAAATGATGAAATTAAGGGGTAAGAGGGGAATGTACTGGGAGAAATGGAAAGGAAGAGGTAGAATGGTATAAATTATCTGCTATAAAAAGAGGTAAGAAAATGCTTTTAGAGTAGAGGGGAAGAGGGGAAGGATAGGGGTAATGAGTGAACCTTACTCTCATCAGAGTTGGCTCAAAATGGAAATAACATACACTCAATATAAGTATAGACATCTATCTTACCCTGCAGGAAAATAGGAGGGGTATAGAATATGGGAAGGGGGGGAGATGCTAAAAGAAAGGGTATATTGGAGGAGAAAGGAGTCAGTAGCAAAACACTTTTGAGGAGGACAGGGTGCAAGGATAGAGAAAATAGAATAAATGGTGTGGGAGGGAAATACAGTTAGCAATGATAATTGTGAAAAGAATTTAGAAGCAATTTTCTCTGATAAGGCCTTTTTCTCAAACATAGAGGGAATTGAGGCAAATTTATAGAAAATGAGCTATTGATAACTTGATAAATTATTAAAAGATATGATTTATGCCCAAAGGACTATAAAGTCATGCATATCCTTTGAACTAATACTAATATTAGGCATGAATACCAAAAGAGATTTTTTTTTAAAAAATAAGGAAAAGGACTTATATATACAAAAATATTTGTAGTAGCTCTCTTCTCAGGGCAAAAAATTGGAAATTAAGAGAATGCCCATCAATTTGGGAATGTTAAATAAACTGCAGTATATAATTGCCATGGAATATTATTGTTCAGGGGAAATGATAAGCATGATACTGTAGAAAAGAGTTGGGAAGTCCTCTATGAACTCAAGCAAAATGAAATGTACTATATACAAACTAATAGCAGTATTCTGGGATGAGCAATTAGTTGTGAATGGCTTTGCTGTTTTCAGCAGTACAATGATCCATGACTACTCTGAATGATGAAAAATCCTATTTATACCCAGAGAAGAAACTGAAATATCTGAATACAAGTTGAAACATTTTCTCTATTCTCTCTCTTTACTTTATTATAGTGGGAGATCCAATTTTTTCTTTTACAACATGGCTTTTAGGGAAAATTTGCATAACTTCACATGTGGTTTCTCAATAGGGGCTGGAGCTGGGGATAAGGGAAAGAAGTTGAAACTCAAAAGTTTTAAAAAACTAATGTAAAAAATTTTAAATGTATATGGAGATGATATTAGATTTTTTTTTAATAAACTAAAAAATTGAAAATATTCTGTTTTTTTCTCTCTTCTATGTGGTTCTGGATTTCTTTGTACTTGTATTTCCAATAAGTTATTCTCTTTTATTTCTTTGTTTTCTATTCTGATGATTATTTCTGCTGTATAGGCTATAAATTGTGCTTTCAAAGTCTTATTTATTTTTAAGGCCATTTATGGACATTCTGCTGTGGTTCTATGAGTAAGAATCTGAGTGAAAAGTAATTATATTGGGGATTAGCCTTCTCTGTTATTAGTTCATCCAATTTTTGCCTTGTAATTTCCTGATGTTTAAGAAACAAGAAGAAAGCTAAGAAGCTTGAGAGGTTGTGAAGATCTTAGAAAATGTCAAATTATGTATCTTTTTGGCCAGATGAGTCAGAAATAGAATGTAGATTATATCTGTCACATTCTTCTTAGTGGTTCATTGTCTGAATTTAGTGAATAAAAAACACTGAGAATCATTAGGCATTTTCTTTCACAAAATTAATAGTTTCTCCTCCCCAGGTAACTATTATGTAAATATGGAATTTTTAGATATTAAGTTTAAGCAAAGTATAACTGTTACATAAATGTGAATACAGATCATATCTCAAAACTGAACTAGTTAATATCTGCAAGAAGAGGATAGTCATCAAATGTCTGTGTTGTAGTGGCAGGTATAATTTCAAAATTTCCTGTCCCTCTTCTTTTTCTTGCCTTTCCCAGAGATGCCTATGATAAAACTGGTATAATATATTTAAGAATTTAGACTTTGAGTTGAATTTCCTCATATTATACTAGCATCTGTTGAACTGTAATACTTTATTCACTTTTGGAGAAAACACAATCATGTCTATTTTTTTTTTTTGTTTTGTTCTGAATATATAACATATAGGATGGAGTATAAAAAGTATAAAAAGTGATTCAGCTCAAAAAAGTACAAGAATGGTTTCTCTTTTTGTTTCCTATAGGAAAAGAACAATGAGTCACTGCTTTTGTTCAAGTTCAGAGATATGTTTCTGGATATATGTGGAATCCTGAATTCACAAAATTCTAACACCAAGTATTGTTCTGGTCACTCTAATTTCTTCCAGATTTTTTTTTTTTGCTGCCTATGCCTGTTAATATATTTTGGTCCATCCTGCCAGTCAAGCAGAATTTACCTTAGTAAAATTTACACAATTTCCAGATTTTAAGAAAGGAAATAAAATAAAACAACACTAAACACAAAAACAAGCAAACAACAACAACAAATCTTTGATAAGTGACAGCTAAGATTTTTGCATTTGGCTAATATATAATAGGAGTGTATGAAAGACTCATCATTCCCCCTCAAAGCAAAAAAAAAATCATATCATCTGTCTTCATTTCTGTTTCCTTGCATAATTAATACTTAAAGACATCTTAGATACAGTTCATATTCTTCATAGCATGTGAGTAATACTCAGGACTCAAACATATTCTACATCCAATGGGAAGTGTCAGGCTTATTGTTGTTATTTTAGAAGATGGAAGTATTTATTAGCACTTGGAGGGATAGACATAACATTGGGGCAGATTTATTTGCTCTCAGTTTACCTCCCCACCTCGTTGTTTTAGGAATATACCTTATTATTTTCTCTAATGGAAAGATGTTTTGTGTTTCATTTCTTCAAAGAGGTAAAGTAAACAGAATTAAATGTACTGTTTAAACAATTTGGTTCTTTTGTTGTTGTTGTTGCTTATATGCATGCTTAAAGAAAAAGTAGGAAAAATTATTGCCATTCATAATTGATATGCCATTCAAAAGAAAATTATTGAGAAGTGAAAAGGGGAGAAAGAGAGGGAGAGGGAGAAATGGAAGGAGAGACAAAAGAAAGGAAAAGGAACAAGAAAGAAGAGACAGAGACAGAGATAGAAAGACAGAGATGATGATGATGATGATGACAAATCATTATTTATATATTAATTTATAATTATATAGATTATTTATATATTATATATAAAATAAATACTTTAATAAATTAATAATTAAAGTGATAAAATGGGTATAAGGTTAAAGAAAGACAGAGAGACAGAGAGAGACAAAGAGACAGAGATAGAGATAGCCAGAGACAGAGAAACATAGAGAGACAGAGAGATACAGAGACAGAGACAGACACGGAGAGATGGAGAGAGAGAGAGAGATGGAGAGAAAGACAGACAGAGACAGAGAAAGGGAAGGAGGGGTAAGGCAGGGAAGAGGGAAGAGGGAGAGATAGAGATCATGATGATGACTTAAGTGATAGATTGGAGTCTCAAGACTTCTAGAGTTTGGCTGCAGGTTTGCAACACAAATGATAGAAGGGACAATCATGATAGAAGGGACAATCTGGAGGGGGAAATTAAAATTTTATTTTCTTTCCGTTTTTTAAAAATATATTTATGGCCACTTTGTTTAGAAAGCAAAAGTGGTGGAATGTCAGGAAGATAATTCACCAATAAAGAATGTTTTGAAGAAGGAAACACCTGGCTTAATAGGAATAAGGTGGGAGGCTATATCATCTTTAGATAAGGTATTGAAGAATATCTTCAGGTAGTGGTCAGAAAACCTAGCTAAATAGCTTTCTTAAAGACCACCATTTAAGGTTTGTGGAAAGCAATTCTTCATAGTCCAATGCCTTAAGACAACTATATTTTTTTCCATTTCATACATAAATAAAAATGACTTCCAGGCCTATTTGATTCTAGAATGAATTATTCTGTCATAGTTTGACAAGCAATGACAAATAAGTTTGCCATAATGAAAATTCTGGCAGAGTCTATATTCTCAGTAGGAGCTCCTAAGAGGAAGTAAGGACAATTTTTCTTGCATTCTTACTCTTTTAAATGTAGGCTGCAGTGTTGTCAATCCCTATTATCTTATTAGATGACTTCGAAGGTCTAAACAAGTGAGACTATAATTTCTCTGACTAGCAACCCAAGGCATACAACTATAGCAAGTGGTAAAAGAGATCTATTAGACTAGGTGTATAGTTTTAGATAACACTAATGTGTTTTGCCCACTTGTCAACATGGGTATAAACCTCTCTCTTCAAATTGCTTCTCGGCAAAAAAAAAAAAAAAAAAAAAAGACCTATGCAGGACTAAAGCTTTTGAATAGTGGTAACAGGAGAGTACCAACATTTTAGATTATTAGGGGTATGCTTTTAAATGTTTAACCACCAGTTCTCCAAAAATAATGTATGAGTAATACATTTTTGTGTTTAATTTATATTATTAACATTTTAAAAATCACTTACTTAAACCTAGACAGCAAATATAACAAATCAGGCCTTGACTGCAGCATTTTTCAAGTTTTGAGATATAGATAACCACACTGAAAATTTTACATTTGGCTCTCCCAAGTCAGTACAAACAAATTCTAACATACCATAACAACTAATGTGCAGGGCTTTGCAGGAGCTAGCTCAAACTGCTTAGGAGAAGCAATGTTAAATTTTAAATATGAACATTTATACTTCAGAAATTAGCAAACTGCAAATTAGGACTTGATTTATATCATGCTTATTGTCTAAACTTAAGAAAGTGATGGAAAAATTTTAATAATGCAGATTAAACTTACAAAGTTTGGTGCAATTCGGGAACTTTTTGTTAAACATTTGGCAGCATATTCTTGCTTATGTGTTTTTCTGTTTGACAATGAAAAGACTTGACAGTCTTAATATTCATTGTAAATGTATTTGTGAACTACTTTGGCTCTATTAATCAACCCAATCACTGGACAATCTATCTTTAAATGCTGCTTAGAGGAGGAAAAAAGAGAAAAGGCAATGGAAGAAAGAATAGGCCTCCTCTTTATTTTCACTCTTTACTCTTTTCTTCTAAGAAAATGCACGATGCTTCAGGGCGCACTTTGCAACCTTCTTGAACAACTTTTTGTTTTCTCCAAACTCTTCTCTCTCCAGGAGTATCACCTCTCTCCAAATTCTAAAACCACAAAATTGTGTTTTATTTGGAGAATGGTAATAATCAAATTTGGGGTAGTAACAAAACAATTCCAATTTTTTTATCCTCTAAAAATTGGGATCTATTTCAGTTAGGGCCCCATGATCCTTGACACAGATCCATGAAGAGGAAAAAGTGCATATGGTGTTGTGAAAGAAGCAACAATTGGTAACCTGAAATTTTCACAGCCTAGAGTTTCTAGGGAAGTGGTTCTTAAAAATTTTAGCAGTCTGATGAAACATATGGACCACTTCCCAGAATAATGTTTTTTTAAATATATAAAATACGTAGGAATCCAATTATATTTATAAGAGACTATCTTGTAAGGCTGGTCTGGATGTGAATGGCTAAGTTTCTGTGAACCTTAGGCAGTTGTTTTTCTTCCAAATAAAAGAAAAGATGACTCTAATCATGGCATTATGACTGGGTGGATGGAGGGAGCAGGGAAAAGAAAAGGGGGAGTTTGTTGTTTAGTGGGAGTATGAAAAAATCTCACTGGATAGGAAAAGGATAAGAACTGGAGAGCAAACAACAGAAGCACAAGCAGAAGCAGGCGTAGATAGATGACTCTTCCCAGGAGACCTAGAAGCCTCTTTGCAGCTGGAGACTTTTCCATTCTCTGGCTCACAGATGAGGTTATTAAGAGAATCCAGTAGAGAGTAACTGAATTCTGACTTCTCTGAGAAATTTTGGAACAGTAATAAATCTACTCCACCCTCCAGTTTCTTCCTATTGTTTTATTTCAGGTGGCAAGATTAATTAATAAGGGTTGCTTTGATATTTAAATATTTTTCTTACTAGTTACTTATTTTTAAACAATAATTTAATAAAGGTAGATAATTTTAATGGCATCTTGAAATTGTGCCATCTTGACTACGCAATCAACAGATTGTCTGGGGGCTTGAAGCATCTTATTATTTCTATTTTCAAATTGCATTTTAAGTTATTTTATTTTAAAGCCTTGCAGAGAAATAAATCCAGTAGGACTGTGGTCTAGTCTTAGACTAAAATCATCCTGAGTTAATTTGATTACCTCTAAGTTGGACTGGTTATTTTGTGCCAGTTTTATTTTTCTTCACTCGCTAGAATGAAAAAAGAGGAGTTTGGAAATTTTAATAGATCACACTCTATGACAACCACAGTGACATCTGTGGTCAAACTTATTGAAATTTAGCTATCAAAATAACTTTTAAAAGTTCACAGATATCAAATTAAGACCCTACTTTATGGTTAGACTTAAAATTTCCAGTTCTTTAAAGCATAATATAGTGTGTTAAGACTCTCCACAGTAAGAAACATAGGAGAACACAAATACAAATACAGAGGTAAATCAATGTAGGTTATCAGGCTCCTCAGAATTGATCTGCCATGCCACCAAGAGGATTCGAGTGACTCTCTTTTGGAGTCACTTTTGGAACTTCCTTTTGGAAAAATATTCAGATCCACAGTCATCAAAGGATTAAACTAACACTATCTCAGAGGTTCATGCTTACTACAGTTTTACATGTTCATAGCTTAACTGGGCAGAGAGGCATCATACTTTTGTTCGAGTAATTAACAATAGCTATTGCTTTCCAAATCTACATAGCATCTGCCTTTTCTTCCTTTATTTTTTCCTCTCTTGATACAGATATACTTTATACTTTCAAGGAGCTTATGTTTTATCAGGGGAAATGAGATGAAGAATTCTGTTCAAATATTGGCTGTGCTCTTTATTACCTTTGTTAACTTGATTAGCTAAATTAAACTTTTTCAGGATTGCTTATTTCGTCTGAAAAGTGAAGAACCTGGATTAGATTCCTACCTGGCCCTCTCATGCTTACACAATTCTACCTTCCAGTAAGCAGTAAAGGTGGAATGAATTGAGATGTCAGGACTACAGTTCCAAGAATGTCTTGGCTCCCAAAATATTCTAAAGAACAATTCCAGTGAGATATGCATTTGGCAGTATTAGTTGATAGAAATTGGGGTGAGAGGGTGAGGAGATAGAGTCCTGTATGGTGAAAATGAAGGCATTCTTTTGTGTGTATGAATGTCAGGAGCAAGGGAGAATTCTAAGCAAGATTCTAAGCACTAATATCAGAGAGGATTCTACTCAGATAAGATACAGAAGACAATATGTTCTGGCTATGCAAACTTTAAAAAATAGTGTCTAAGACCAGAAGTGATGAGTATCTCTTGATATAATATGAGCTAGTGATCTCAGGAAACGGGCATCCATGGCAGAAGCAGCTAGTAGAGGGACAATTAGAAAATGGCAGGAGTTGTAGGCATTGAAGGTTTCAATACCATCCTTATTTCTCTGCATTCCAGCTGTAAAGAGGGACTTCGTTCCAATGGAGCCATTAGTTGCTCAAAAAAGTTAATTTCCCAAACTACTTTTGTGGAAAATGGATTGGACCTGGAAATGTGGCTGAGAGATCTTTTTTTTTTTTTTTCAATTCTATGATTTACTATTCATTTCTGTCCTGGCTAATGTTTTATTGTCTTAATGCTTCTTTTTCTATGGGTCTGTTAGTAGGTGAGAAATAGAATATTTAGAATTGAAAAGTTCAGAGATTCTAAGTTTTCTAAATGAAAGGAAGCACATCAGATAAGCAAATCATTATTTAAAAATCCCCACAATTTAAATTATATCCACTCATGTGACTTCAGTTTTTATTTCTTTGTACATAATTTTGAGATCTGTATCTCAGATTTCCTTCTTACAGTTTAATCCAGAATTTCTAGCTTTTTGCTTCTTGTTTTTACCTGGATGTTCTGATGGAACCTCATTTAAAAATTGTGCTCATTCCCCCCACCCCCAATAACCCTTTTCCCCTTTCTTAACATTCTTATTTCTCTTGTTGACACTATTTTCCTTCTAGATATATCAATTTAAAACCTCAACGTTATCTGTGACTGTAGGGGGCCAGAACTCTGGAAAAGTATACTTGAAACAAAGATCCTTACAGCAGGGTGTTTACTCAGTGGGATTGATGATATAATGGTTCTCTAGTTCACATATACTTAGTACTTAGTGTGATATGGTGATGTAATGGTTCTACAGTTGGCACATGCTCAGTGTGCTGTAATTGTTCTAAGGTATTTAAGAGCTGAGATGAGTTGAAATAAGCAGACTCCAGTGAGTGAATGTGCTTGAGCTTGAGCTCAGACTCCAGACTCCGAACTCCAGACTCCAGGCTCCAGACTCTAGGTTCCAGACTCTAGGTTCCAGACTCTAGGTTCCAGACCCTATTCCTGACCATCCTTGTGGTGACTCTCCTGCTAAGACCAAGGCCCCTCCAGAGACCCTCCAGAAAGCTAGCCTGGACATTACATGTGACCATCCCCTCTTTCTCATGTCCTATATCCAACCAGTTTTTAAGATCTATTGTTTCTGCCTCTACAATATCAGTTTCATTTTTATGGAGAATATGTTTTTCTCCCTCTCATTCTATCTCTCCTCTCAGTTCTCTTCTTTGTGTGTTGATTGCTCCCGCTCTAAATTCTAAATAATAGCATTATTTGACTATCTTAAATTGTACCCAACTATAGAGTGAATTTTAAACTTTTTGTCATACTCCAGTGCCCCTTTAAAGTCTGATCTTTTTTTAGCTGTCAGGGTTATTTATTTCTCTTGGTTCTTGCATAGCAGTTAATTTTGCTTTATCGGTTTAAATTTTTTCTTTATTATAATCTTTGTATATATTTTCCTCCTTGCTTTTACTTACTTCACTTTGTATCAATTCACAAAATTCTTCCTATGTTTCTCTAAATTTTTCATATTTAACCTTTCTTGGCATAATAATATTCCATTACTGCAATCTGTTTAGTCATTCTTCAACTGATGAGCACCAACTTTGTTTCTAGTTCCTTGCTACCACACCAAAAAAGAAAATTCTACTGTTAATATTTGACATATATGGCTCTGTCTTTGGCATCCATGGAGTATGTTATTACTAATGGAATATATGAGACAAAGTTTATGGACAATGTAGTCACTTTGTGCATAATTCTGCATTTTTTCCAAAAAGATGAGAACAATTTCCTGCTCTGGAAAGTGTCACAAGACTTAATGGACATTTTTTAGCACGCAAAATGTTTGTTAAGCCATTGTAGAATAGTAGAAAGGACATTGACTAACAATAGATATCCTTGATTTGGACATTTACTGAACTACACTAGCTGTGTGACTTTGAGCTAGTCATTCACTAATTCATCTTGCTCTCAGTTTCCTTAAAAATTAATGGAAATTAAATCAGGTGATCTCTAATATTTCTTCCAGCTTTTATTCTAATAAGGTAAAACTAGAGCATCTCAGGTCATATTTACAACAGCCTTTTAAGCTGGTGAATTGCCCACAAAATGTTGAAAATATTTTAAAACAATTTTCACATAATTCTAACATGAAAGATAAAATCTTGATGCCCTCATTCTGGAAATGAGGCACAAGATGGTTAATAAGTTGCTCATGTTTTGAATCATTATAGTCTAATATGATCAAGTAGCAAAAAATATGACATTGTGGAAAAAATACTAGACTGAAAAGTCATGAAAAATTGAGATTCAAATTCCATTTTTAATATAATTACAACTAAGTCATGAAAATTTTTCTGAACCCCAGTTTCTTAATATGTAAAATGAAGTTTTAAAAAAATGCCTATGAGGAAGCAGAGCAAAGATGGCAGAATAAAGTAAGGGTTTTCTCTGAGCTTTCCCCCAAACCCCTGCATTTTTAAATAATGACTCTAAAAAAATTCTAGACTGTCAGAACCCATAAAAAGACAGAGTGAAACAATTTTCCACCTAGAGACAATTTAGAAGGTCAGCAGGAAAGGTCTTTTGCACCAGGATGAAACTGAAGCAGTTTGATGCAGAGTATGCTAACATGACCTCAGGCCCAGCAAACCTGGACAAATCTTTGAACCTCTGAATCAGTGGAAGCAATGGCAGTTTCCAGACCTCTCAGCTCATAGACACCAAAGATGACTTTAAAGGTCGGCAGGAAAGAACTGTTATATTAAGGTGAAAGGGGAGCATAGTCCACTGCAATTCACATCAGAACAGTTCTATCAATAGAAACCAAGAGCAGGTGTTGGGAACCTTAGCATCATCAATGGCTGTTTCCAGAGGTTTCAGCCCATAGATAGCAAGGAGATGGATCAGCTTTCAGAAGAGATTATAATGTCCTCTTTGCTAGGGTTAAGCAAGACTCTGTTGCTTAGCCCTTAGTTAGATCTGGGATGAGGTTCTGGGTCACAGTCACAGGATGGGGAAATACACTAGCACTCAAGAACTTATAGCCACAGTAGAGTGGGACCCTGGTCACAGTTCCAGGGCAGAAATTAGGTCATTCACAGGCCAGAGCATGTGCTAAGAGAATACTAAAAACACTCCTCCTTAGATCACACCACCTTGGAAGAAATGAAAGCTTACAGATCCCTAGAAGGTTCTCTGCACAAAACTCCTGAAGCTTGAATCATTGCACATGTTCCACTCTGGAAAAAGAGCTTTACTTTAACAAAGAAAAAAAAAAGATCTCTCAGCCACATTTCCAGGTCCAATAAAAGTCAAGTAATAAGCAGAAAAAAAGATTTTGACGCTAGAAAATTATTATGGTGACAAGGAATATCAAAACATACAACCAGAAGAAGATAACAAAGTCAAATATCCTACATCCAAAGATTCTAAGAAAAATAAGATTTGGTCTCAGCACAAGGAAAGGCTCAAAGGAGGTTTTTAAAATCAAGTAAGAAAGAGGAAAAATTGGAAAGAGAAATGAGAGTGATACAAAAGGAAATACAAAAGCCAATGAGGAGAAAAATGCCTTAAAAAGCAAAATTGATCAATTGGAAAAGGAAAATTGCAAAAGCTCACCGAGTAATATAAATCCTTAAAAATTAGAATTCAGCCAGTGAAAACTAATGACTTCATGAGAAATCAAGAAACAATAAAACAAAACCAAAAATTATTTTTAAAATGGAAAACAATGTGAAGTATCTCATTGAAAAAAACAATTGACCTAGAAAATAAATTCAGGAGAAATAATTTTAAGATTGTTGAACTTCCTGAAAGTCATGATCAAAGAAAAAAATATTTCAAAAGAGCCTACACAACATCTTTCAAGAAACTATCAAGGGGGGGGGAGGCGGAGCCAAGATGGGGGAGAGGACACATGCTTCATTCTGAGCTGCCTTCTACCCTCACTTATGGATTACCAAATTCAGCCTCTGAAATAGTGCTTGACTGGTAGAATCCATGAATATTGGGAGTGCTACAAATTATCAGCAGAAGATAATCTGGAAGATTGCCAGAAAAGGTCTGTCTTGATTGGGTGGGAGGAGACCAGCACAGGAAGGGAGGCAGATCACAGAGGCTAGGGCGCATGCATGAGTGTATGGGAACAGAGTGCAATCTCCATGGGTGAAGAAGTTGAAGGGAAGACTCTATCACAGGTTGGCTGCTTTGCTTTGATTGCAAAGCAGTAGATCAGTGAGAAGTTACACAAATGCCAAAGGTAGAGTGTACCCCCAAACACCAAAGTTTCACAGGACCTGGCCACACCTACCCAGCACTGGGAGTGACTCAACACGGACCACAGTTTAGCTGTACAGCCACATTCTGCAACATGAGGTTCTGCCCAGGGCAGTCACATTCCACACATCAGGGGTCTTCCCAGAGTAATCGTACTTCTGCCACATGGGATTATTCTCAAGAAGTAAAAAAAAAAAAGTTAATGAAGAAAATAACTCATTAAAAATCAGAACTGAACAAATGGAAATGAATGATTTGTTGAGACATCAAGAATCAGTCAAGCAAAACAAAAAAAAAATTAAAAATAGAAAAATGTTAAATATCTATTTGGAAACACAACAGACCTGGAAAATAGATTTAGGAGAGATAATCTAAGATTATTGGGCTTCTGGAAAACCATGATGAAAAAAAAGAGCCTAGACACCATTTTTCAGGAAATCATCAACGAGAACTGCCCAGATATAATAGAATCAGAAGATAAAATAGGCATTGAAAGAATTCATTAAACACCTTCTGAAAGAGACCCTAAAAGAAAAATTCCAAGGAATATTGTGGCTAAATTTCAGAACTATCAAACTAGGGAAAAAAATAGTACAAGCAGCCAGAAAAAAAATTCAAATACCGATGAGCCACATAAGAATCACTCAGGATCTAGCAGCTTCCACATTAAAGGATCAAAGGACCTGGAATCTGATATACTGAAAGGCAAAAATACTTGGAATGCAGCCAAGAATAAACTACTCAGCTAAGCTGAGCATTTTCTTCCAGGGAAGAAGATGGACATTCAATGAAACAGGTGAATTCCATTTATTCCTAATGAAAATAACAGAGTTAAACAAAAAATTTGGCCTCCAAATATAGGACTCAAGAAAAGCATAAAAAGATAAAAAGAACTCCTGAGAACTGTATTTCTGTTACAGGCACACATAAAGAGCACGTGTATAATTTGATTTTACTATTATAATATAAAAAAAGGAAATTAGCAGTGGAAAGGGGAGTGTATCAGAAAAAGGGAAAAGTGGCAGTAAAAAGAGGGAAATTACATCTCACGAAGAGGCAAAGGAAACCTATTATATCTGAGGGAATTAAGGGAGGAGGAACATTCATGAATCTTACTCTCATCAGATTTGGCTCAAAGAGAAAATATTAGACATATTTGGTTTACAGAGAAACATCTCTTACTTCATTAAAAAGTGGAAGAGGAAAAGGGAAAAGGAAAAGAGTAGGCTAAATAGAAGGGAATACAAAAAAATAAGAGAAAGGTATGAGAAAGGGGGAGGGACTCAAAGGACTTGGAGGGATTCTAAAGAGGGAAAGCTGCATGAGGCAAGTAGTACTCATAAGTTTAATACTGGGTAGAGGAGTAAGTGGGGAAAAAAAGTATAATGTGGGGATAATAAGAATTAGTAGTTTTAACCATAAATGTGAATGGGATGAACTCTCCCATGAAGTGGAGGCATATAGCAGACTAGATCAAAAGCCAGAATCCTACAATATGTTGTTTACAGGAAACACATTTAAAGCAGGGTGATAAATACAGAATGAAGGTAAAAGGCTGGAGCAGAATCTATTATGCTTCAGGTGAAGTCAAAAAAGCAGAGGTAGCCATCCTTATCTCAGATCAAATAAAAACAAAAAAAGATCTAATTAAAAGAGATAAGAAAGGAAACTATATCTTGCTAAAGGATAGCATAGACAATGAAGCAATATCAATACTAAACATATATGTACCAAGTGGTATAGCACCTAACTTCCTAAAGGAGAAGTTAAGAAAGTTGCAAGAAGAAATAGATAGTAAAACTATAATAGTAGGAGATCTCAACCTTGCATTCTCAGAATTATATAAATTAAACCAGAAAACAAATAAAGAAGTTAAACAGGTAAACAAAATATTAGAAAAGTTAAAGTATGATAGATCCTTGAGAAAACTGAATGGAGACAGAAAGGAGTGCACTTTCTTCTCAGCAGTTCAAGGAACCTATACAAAATTGACCATATATTAGGACATAAAGACCTAAAATTAAATGCAGAAAGGCAGAAATAGTAAATGCATTCTTTACAGGATGAGGAGGGGAAAGGTAGAGATTCTGGACTCCAGAATTGAGAAGAGATCTTTGGCAAAACTCCTGGGAGTTTGCCTGCTTCTCTCACTCCTCCCTCTAAAGACCAAGGACTTTTACTTATCCTGACTCTGGCTGATCCTGAGGCCTCCAGGGAGCTAGCTTGAACTTAACATTTTGGCACCCAGCATAGATTAAGGACCCTAATTTCACTGAAGAAGTCTTGGTAACCAGGAAACGGGGTGAGAATTTTAATAAACAAACAGGGACTTCACTTTGTTAAGAGCTAAACTAGTAACTCTCATTTTCTAGCTGAAATGGGGCAGATAGAAAAGATTCTCCCCCACCCCCAACTCCATCCTCACCCGCAACCCCACCCAGAGGGAGCTCTATAGGAAGCATGCCTAGACTAATTAAGAGGCAAGGTTTAATTGTAACTTCGGAGAAGTTTGATGGACTTATGGATACATTAGAATGCACATCCCCTTGGTTCTTCAAGGAAGAAGAAATAGAGGCAGATAATTGGAAACTAATAGGAGATCAACTATGTGAATATTATAATGATAAAGGTCCTGATTCAATTTCTAAGGAAACATTCTATATGTACAACTTAGTACAATTGGCCTTAATGAATTCCTCAAGTTATAGAAAAAAAGAAAAGTTTTAAGAACAGCCACATAAGGAAGTGTGAGAAGAAAGAGGAAAAGAAAGGACAGATTAATGGAAATATTGACAGAGGGCATGAGGAGTTAAGTGAACTTGAAGGGCCTACTGATTTTCACTCTCACAATCCAGCTTCAACTTTGCCTATACTGTAGCAGGCTGTTTACCCTCTCCCATCAACTTCACCTTCCTGGATGGAGGGAGGAGGAGGAGTGGGAGGGGCAGTGATATCACAAGCATTTCTCCCTCTCACCCCCAGCAATCATTCTCTCCTATGACATGATTATAAAAAGCACTACTTAAAGCCAAAGAGGAAGGGCAGAATACAGCTGATTTTAGAATAGAAATGTATCCTGTGATTCAACAGTTTAATCTTCAGGTCAAGAAACTAACTCCCTTTGATTTAGAAATCCTCAAAGATCTTAAAAAAGGCTTGGACTCTTTATGGGGCTACATCATCTTATGTTCATTATCTATATAAATGGTATACCATTAGAAGGATTGGTAGACACAGGTGCAGATCATACAGTCATTAGAGGTACCAACTGGCTCAGTCACTGGCCAAAGATTAAGGCAGACACATGTCTAGTGTAGGTGAATTAATAGCAGCTAAAATTAGTGCTACCCTTTTGAGATGGACTTTTGAAGGCAAAACAGAAGTTTTTACTCCTTTTATAGTTGAAAAATCCTCATCAATCTGTGGGAAGAGACATTTTACAACAATTAGGATTATAAATGAGTACTTCAGCTTTATAGGCAGGGCTGCCTTTGAAAGCCTGTCAACACTTTCACCTGTTCCTATTCAATGGAAAACTGATACACCAGTGTGGTTAGAAGAGCAGCCCTTAGCTAGCGATAAAATTCAGGCCTTATTAGATATAGTACAAAAGCAACTTGATCTAGAACACTTACAACCTGCTCTAAGTCCTTGGAATTCCCCAGTATTTGTTGTAAGAAAGAAATCTGGAAAATGGAGGATGTTGGCTGATTTAAGAAAGGTAAATGAACACATGGAAACCATGAGAATTCTTCAGCCTGGACTTCCATCTCCTACTCAATTGCCTAGAGAATGGCCTCTTTGGATTATAGACATTAAGGATTGTTTCTATTCTATCCCTCTAGATAAGGAGAATACAAAAAGATTTGCCTTTTCAGTGCCCAGTGTTAACTTAGCTGAGCCTTATAAAAGATATGAATGGACAGTTTTGCCACAGGGAATGAAAAACAGCCCTACTATGTGTCAAATATATGGTGCTGCTGCTCTAACTCCAGTAAGAAAAGCATTTCCAAAAGTAATGTTATTACATTACATGGATGATATATTGGGATGTGCACCTGAACAACAAATATTAGAAGCATGTCTACAAAAGACCATAGAAACACTAAGGAACTACAAATTGTACATAGCTCCAGAAAAAATTCAAAGACATGTTCCTTTTCAATATTTAGGATATGAAGTATACCCTAAGGTGCTTACAGTACAAAAACTGTCCTTATGAATAGAGAAGGTAAACACCTTAAATGACTTTCAGAAATTGATAGGAGATAAACAATGGATGCTACCTATCAATTGCAACTATTATATGACATTTTAAGGGGAGACAGTGCTTTAAATTCACTATGTCAACTTACAAAAGAAGCTCAAGAGGCTTTGAGAGAAGTTGAACTGGCTTTATCCAATGTGGTTGAAAGAGTCACTCAAAAACCCTTGGAAATATCAATTTTTGCTACAAAAGAGGCACCCACAGTAGTTCTTCATCAAGGGGATAGTGTGATAGAATGGGTGAACCTCCTAGCACTACCAGATTAAAGCCTTACTCCTTACCTAGTGCTTGTGGCTAGAATTTTATTAAAGACCATTAAGCGAGAAGTGCAATTATCTGGGAGGAGACCTGACAAGATATGCACCTTTTATACTAATACACAAATTAATGTGTGCTTTGAAACCATCCCAGAGTGGCAAATTTTATTAGCTATTAGATTATCAGATTTATTGACATATGGTTGGGTTAAATAACTCTTAATTATTGCTCTAATTTCCTTTTTGTTGGTGAAAAGTTCACCCTCTCCATTTTTGAAACTAGCAATTTGATTTTCTTCTTTTCTTTTCCTAATCAACTTAACTAAAGATTTATCAACCTTTAAGAATGACTAAAAAGCATTAAAAAAGCTCTGACTATAGATAGTTTTTATGAAGACAGGGAAGAACAGATATCAAACCCTGAGGACACTAAAGACAAAGCATCAACAGGGGAATCCTCAAAGGATGATATAAGATGGTCTCCATTTCATAAGATTCTTGGAAGTATTCAAAAAGGATCTTAAAAGAGAGAAGAAAAATGAGTCAAGGAAATGAGAGCTTTAGGAAAGGACACCGAAATTGTTTGAATGTAATCACTTCTTTAAAAAGAGTTTTGGTGAAATGGAAAAAGAAAACAATTCCTTGAAAAACAGATTTGTGAAATGGAAAAAAAATCCAATGGACAAAACAAATCATTTAGAAGTTCAATTGACCAAATGCAAAAGGAGATAAAAAAAACTAACTGAAGAAAATAATTCATTAACAATTAGAATTTAACAAATGGATGACTCAATAAGACATCAAGAATCAGTCAAACAAAAGGAAAAAGAAAAAGAAAAAAATAGAAGATGTAAAATCCCTCATTAAAAAAAATGACCTGGAAAATAGATCCAAGAGAGACAATCTAAGAATTATTGGACTACTTGAAAACCACAAAGAAATAAAAAGCCTAGACAGCATCCTTCAAGAAATTATCAAGGAAAACTGCCCCGATGTCCTAGAACCAGAGGATAAAATAGCCATTGAAAGAAACCACCAATCACTTTCTGAAAGAAACCCCAAAATGAAAACTCCAAGGAATATTGATAAATTTCAGAACTATGAGATAAAGGAGAAAATATTGCAATAGCCTGAAAGAAACAATGCAAATATCAAGGAGCAATAATTAGAACTATCCAGGACCTAGAAGCTTCCAGTTTAAAGAACTGAAGGGCCTGGAATATAATCTTCCAGGGGGCAAAAGAAGTTGGATTGTAGCCAAGAACCAACTATCCAGCAAATTTAAGCATTATGTTTCGGGGAAAAAGATGGACATTTAATAAAATAGGTGATTTTCATTTAATTTTGATGAAAAGAACAGAACTAAACAGAAAAGTTGATATTCAAATACATTAAAAAGTAAAAATGGAAGAAAAAACTGTTTTTAAAAGTTAAAATATTTACATCCTTATATAGGGAGATGATATGTTTAACTCTTGAGAACTGTATCTTTTGTTAGGGGTATATGTAGAGGGTATAGGTATAATTTGACTTTCTTGTGATGATATAACAAAAGAAACTATCTATAGAAAAGGAATTGTACAGTAAGAAAAGGTAAAGGGAGGTAAAATGGGGGTAAATTAGTTCTTTAAAGACCTATTACAATTGAGGTAAAGAAGGGATAAGGTTGAACAATGTGTGAACCTTACTCTCATTGGATTTGACTCAAAGAGGGAATATCAGACATATTTAGTTCACAGAAAAACTTGTCTCACAGGGAAGTAGGAGAGGAAAGGGGAAAGGAAAGAGAGATGCTAATAGAAGGGAGAAATGAAATAAAAGAGGAAAAGGATAAGAAAGAGGGGAAGGGCTGTAAAAAGGCAGGGCAGATTGGGGGTGATGGTGGTCAGAAGCAAAACACTGGGGAGAAGGGAAAGTGGGAGAGAAAAGAGATGTAGTAGAGGTAAAATGCTGAAGCAGAATCTATCATGCTTCAGCTACAATAAAAAAAAATAGCAGGGGTAGAAATCCTGATCTCAGATCAAGCAAAACCAAAAATAGATCTAATTAAAATAGATAAGGAAAGAAACTAAATTTTGCTAAAGAGTACCATACATAATGAAGTAATATCAATATTAAATTTATATGCACCAAGTACTCTAGTATCCAAGTTCCTAGAGAAGTTAAAAGAGCTGCAAAAAAGAAATAGATAGCAAAACTATACTAGTGGAGGATCTCAACATTGTTCTATCAAAACTAGATAAATCAAATCCCAAAATAAACAAGAAAAAGTTAAAGTGGTAAGCAGAATTTTAGAAAAGTTAGATATGTTAGACCTTTAGAGAAAATTGAATGGGGACAGAAAAGGATGCACTTTTTTTCTCAGTGGTACATGGAACTTAAACAAAAAATGGCCATGTATCATAGAATAAGACCCTCAAAATCAAATACAGAAAGTCAGAAATAGATCTTTTTTAGATCATGATGCAATAAAGATTATATGTAATAAAGGGCCAGGGAAAAAGAGACCAAAAATTAATTTGAAACTAAATAATCTAATTCGAAAAATGAGTGGGTGAAAAAACAAATTATAGACACAATAAATAATTTATCCAAGAGAATGACAATAATGAGACAACATACCAAAATTTATGGAATACATCCAAAGCAGTTCTTAGAGGAAATTTTATATCTCTAGACGCTTACTTACATAAAATAGAGAAAGAGCAGATCAATGAATTGGGCATGCAACTAAAAAAGCTAGAAAAAGAACAAATTAAAACTCCCAATTAAATGCCAAATTTGAAAATTTGAAAATAAGAGATTAATAAAATTGAAAGTAAGAAAACTAATAAACTAATAAACAAAACTAAGAGTTGATTTTATTTAAAAAACCCAACAAAATAGATAAATCTTTAGTTAAGTTGATTAGGAAAAGAAAAGAAGAAAATCAAATTGCCAGTTTCAAAAATGGAGAGGGTGAATAATAATTAGGAGTTATTTAACCCAACCATATGTCAATAAATCTGATAATCTAAGTGAAATGGATGAATACATCCAAAAATATAGACTTTCCAGATTGACAAAGGAAGAAATAAATTTCCTAAGTAGTCCCATTTTAGAAAAATAAATTGAACAAGCTATTAATCGATTCCCTAAGAAAAAAATCTCCAGGGTCAGATGGTTTCATATGTGAATTCTACCAAACATTTAAAAAATAATTAATTCCAATTCTATGCAAACTATTTGGAAAAATAGAGAAAGAAAGAGTCCTATCAAATTCCTTTTACAACACCGATATGGTGCTGATACCTAAACCAGGTAGGGTCAAAACAGAGAAAGAAATTTATAGACCAATTTCCCTAATATTGATGCAAAAATCTTACATAAAATAGCTTACAGCCAGTTATCACCAGGATAATACACTATGACCAAGTAGGATTTGTATCAGGAATGGAAGGCTGATTCAATATTAGGTAAATTATTAGTATAATTGACTATATCAGTAACCAAACTGTTCATATAATTATCTCAATAGATGCAGAAAAAGTATTTGACAAAATCCAACACTCATCCCTATTAAAAAGACTAGAAAGTACAGGAATTAACGGGGTTTTCCTTAAAATAATCAGTAGCATCCATCTAAAACCATCAGCAAGTATTATATGTAATGGGGAATAAACTAAGACAAATAAGATTAGGGGAGAAACAAGTTTGTCCACTATCACCATTACTATTTTGAAGTGTTCTCTTCTTTTCTAAAATATAATCATTCTCTGTGAGCAGGTTTCTTGGGGAGCTTCTGGAGGCAGCCTTTCAGTTCTGAGCAATAACCACCTTAAATGCAGCCAGCTGTTAAAGTACAGACCTTTACTGTTTCTTCCAAAATAGACTGGTTAGCTTTCTTTGGTTCTGAGAGCTCTTGTTGCTAGTCTTTTGCCTATGCCAGCTTCAGCCTCTCCTCTTCCGAATCCTTTGTTCTCAATCTGCCAAAAGTCTCTAGTGCATCTCCTTTTATATACTCTTTTAGAGGTGTGACCTCAAAGGCTGACTCCTCCTCGGTGAGTGAGATTGTGGGTTCCTGACTTGTGAATCTCCCAGACTTGTAAACTCTAACGTGTGAGCTAATGTGTGAACTCTCAAAGGTGTAAACTTAAGAACATAAGCATTGTTTCTATTCCAGTGAGTTAAACTTTTTAAGGATTCTAACACTATTGTACTAGAATTATTAGTTTTAGCAATAAGGGATGAAAGGAAGAAAAAGAAAAGGAGGGCTGACTAACAAAAGGAAAGAAAGATTAAGCAAAATCATCAGCTTTTCTTCTTTTATTTCTTCCTTTCATCAGTGTTCATTGGGAAAGGGATTTGGGGTGAGGGGAGGGAAATGGATTTTTTTTTCTCGAAATTACCCTCAGTACTTAAAGAAAAGTGTATAATCAGCACTTACTGCTTGAATCTTCTGCCCCAAAGTTCCTTTGTTGGCAGGGCTAACCAACAAAGAACAACTCTTTTCTTTAAGTATCTTTCCCAATGAACATATTTTCCTTGTTTTTTTACCCAAAGATTTCTAGTAAATAAATTTGCTTTAACCATAAATAGATAATTGTGTAACTAAATGAAGATACAACTTTGAAGTAGGAGAGAGAGAGAGCTAAGTCTTTTCTATAAGGAGGATTTTTTGAAGACTCAAATTGGGGGCTTTGAGCTAATATGATTATACTCATAATTTTGTTTTAGATAAGTTCCATAAAGCATCAGTTGAGTGGACTACATGGTCCTGTAGGACCATTATATTGTTCCTCTGTTAAAAATAAGTAAGTTAATTGTTATAACAGGAAGTAGTTAACTAAGTAGAGAAGAGAGCATAGTAGCAAGCATTGGCCAGCCAATTGATGTCTCCAAAGGGATACCCACATCCACAAATGTTTTATAAGGAGTGCTTTTTACTTTGATACATGCATAAGAATGCACATAATGAAACCTATCAACTGTATAGACACCGGATACATATGGGAAATAAAAATGTTTTTTGCTGCATATACAACAGAAACAATGATAATCTGACAACTCAAATATATTAAACACCATTCTAAATTTAAGAACAACTATTTGATAATGAAAAGCAATATGAAATCAAAAAAACCTAATTTTCAGCACACTGGAGCCTTCTTGAACCTTTATCTCAAACTATTTCTCAGAGATTTATAAAGCCAGGTTACATTCAGATGATAGAAAAGCAATCAGAAACAGATAATGTAATTTTCCCTCAAGAGTGAAGAAATAGTCAATTGGTTGGGCATAGTCTCAAGTAATTTGAGCTCCATATACTACATCCAAATTTTCTTGTGTTACTGAACAATTTTCATTGACATGTTTTGTTTCAAAAATTGTCTGAAATTTCATAATCAAGCAGGCAGTGCTTATTCAAGATTTAGTTCTTAGTAGTTAAACTAGTAGACTGATTTCCACACACACAGAATCTCATCATACAACTATTGAAGTTGACCAATTTTCTGTTGAACTGGATAAGTGAACATGTGTTTTTTATTGAATAACTGAAGTGTAAGAGAGCCTAACCTATTTTTCAGGTTATAAAAACAAGGAAATCCAGTGATATTTAAATCCCTTCCTTTCTTATATTTATAATAACCTAAATACCTCAGGTTTTTGACAAGTGATGATTTGTTTTATGAGTTTTCATATATATTTGGGACATTGTTCTCAAATACAGCTTTCCAATGCAAGTTGAGCCTAATGACTTTAACACCTGAGATACCAAACTGACAACAATTTGTTCAGAACAATAAACAATAATGATTGACATCTTGAAATCTTAATACTATTGTAGAAAAATTCATTTTTTTAAGCTCAGAAAACTAATAGAATTAAATTATACTAAACTTATTATGCTAGAGTAGAAATAAAAATACTGAACTTGTTCATGATTCCATGTTATCTACAAAACCAATACATTGTGTCTGGAAAATTATGAGTTATTTAAATTGAAGGAACATGATGGCTGCCTTTAAATAGATGAAGAACTGTCAAATGTCAGACTTACTCTGCCTGGCCCCAGAAGGTCAAACTTGGAGAATGGGTGGAAGTTCCAAAAAAGGCAAATTTTGTATTGATATGAGCTTTCCCAACAGTTAAAGCTTTCTGACAGAGAAACAGACTTTAGGAGCACATAGATTTCTTCTTCACAGGAGATTTGTATGTAAAGGTGGGCTGGCTTTTATTGAGTATGTTATAAAGAGGATTATTTTTTAACTGTAGATTGAATATGGTAGTCTCAAGCTCTGTAATTCAGTAATTGTGTGAAATATCTATTAAATCTTGCAAAATAGAGACTACCATGATGTTATTTCAAAAATTTTATCACGTCAAACCTAGACATATTTCAGTCACAGCATTTTCTCTCCCATTTGATATGCAAATATTTTGATATGTCAACACAATTAATTTAATAGGAGAAAGGAAAACAGTGTTACCAAATGTTCACAAAATAAAATGAAAATTGTATAACATTCTTTACATTGCTTACAGCAACTAATAAACTGATGGTATTACAGGAACTAATAAAAAATGGAAAGGAAGGATATGTAGCAGAATATTGTAAAGCAGTAATTATCAACACTATCTGGCATCAGCTAAGAAATAGAAAAGTGGATCAGTGGAACAAAGTAGACATACCATTTACAATAGAATATTGTATTTTAACAAATTTGGACTAAGAATTTATTATTTGCTGAAAATTGTTAGGAAAACTGGAAAGTGATCTGGCAAACTTTGAGTGTAGAACAATGCCTTACACTATTTACCAAGATAAGCTCAAAATAAATACATGGCAATAAGAGAAATATTACAATAAAATTAGAAGATGGAACACAGATTTATGGATAGGTGATTAATTTTTCAATAAACAAGATACAAATCATTCCCTCATTGATAATTGATTGAAAGCTATGAACAGACAGTTTTTGAATGAAAAATCAAAACAATTTATATTTCTATGGAACAATGCTCCAAATCATTATTGATTAGAGAAATGCAAATTAAAACAACCTTGATACATCATTTTACACTTATCAGTTTGGCTAAAATAATTGAAGGGGAAAGCAACAAATATTGGAGAGGATTTAGAAAAATTGTGACCCATAACTTTATCATGTATTTAAAAGGCATAGCAAGTTATATACAATAGATTTACAGTTTCATGTGCAATTATCTTTTTAAAAATTCTGTTATGTTATGTAGATGCTTGTGTTATTTCATAAACAAAGAATGAAATTTTAAAAAGAATTAAAAAGAGAATGGTTTAGATGGGATTGTAATCTGTGTCTCTGAAGAGAATACTCATAGTTATTTGATCTTAGATCCATTGAATTAAATATATGACCTACTGATGGTTGTGTCTTGACATCATATTAAAGATAATACATTAATATCTGCAGCTAATGCCCCAGTCATTTTCATTGTAAATTTTCATTCTTTTCCCTAAACACAATCTCATCTCTAAGCAAAGGAATTTGACTCAGTAACAATGTATTTACATAGCATTTCAAACTTTGCAAAGTACTTTCCTCAAAACAAACCTATGGGTGGTTCAATGGATAGAGAGAGGCCTATAGTCAGGAAAACTCTTCTCCCTAAGTTGAAATTCAGCTACAGGACACTTATTAGCTTTTGTGTCCATGGGCAAGTAAATAACTTTCCCTCAGTTTCCTCATCTGTAACATGAGCTGGAGAAGAAAATGGCAAAATAATCCAGTATCTTTGCTAAGAATCCTCAAAATAGGATCATGAAGAGTGAGATATGATTGAAATACTAAACAACAAAAATAAAATTACTGTTAGATATCTAAAAATGACTACAAAGTTATTTTTGAAATTGCATCTTTTTTGCATATTTTGTTCACAGCAATGTCCCCACCCATCTTCTCCTTCCACCACATTTGGCTTATAAATACTTCAATAGAGTTGGAAGGAACCATAGAGATCATCTAGTAAAACCTCTAATTTTACTCTTAATAATGTTTTAGGTATACAGGTAGCAAGTGGTAGAGTTGAGACTTAAATCTTAGGTCTTCTGACTTCAAGATCTATCATCTTTCTACTATATGACACTGGTCAAGTATTTCCTGAATATTATAGCTAGCTAGTTGTGAAGTTTTAGAACCATATTGTGAAATAAATGAATGGAGTGAATGAATAATGAATTTGAAAGCATTTGTTATTTCCTTTGGGCTAAAGACTAAGTGCTAGCAATAAAAAACAAAAACAAAAACAAAACACTATTTTTTGCTCTCAATGAGCTCATATTCTAATTGGGAGGGACATAGGAGAGTCTTCATCTTTACAGTAGATGGAAAGACCTAGAGTTTCTTGGACTCAGCAAGTCAGATGACACTGTCTAAAGGTCATACTGATAAGATATATGGTAAAGCCCCATGACTGAGAGAGGGCAGTGGCAGTTGAGATGAAAGGCTACATATTACCCGAAAGATTGTACTCAGCAATTCCCTATTCATCTAACCAGAATGTGTTCATGTGCCCATTTGTCTTTCAAATGGCCCAATCTATAGCCATTGGAAATGGAGGAGTGAATCTTGAGGATAGAGTAAAGCTGTTCTTGTCCACAGAAATGGAAATGGATTAATGGCTATGTTATGGTGTCATTGCATCATGCTGACATATTTTTATGCTATCTAAATTCAAAGCAAAAGGATTATCTTAAAAATGCCATATGAATAAAAATACAAACTGAAAATTATTTCATGAATTGACTATTGGGAATAACAGCTGAAATTGACATAATTTCTGAGATTATTGTGTCTCTAATTCACCTTTCCCTTTTTGAAGGTCAACCTATGGGTTCTTTTTCAAATAGCCATGTGAGATCATACAAAAACCTGTATATCAAAAAAATATATATCAAAAACTAATGTATTATATTCACAGCAAAATTGGTAGTTTTCATCTGTCAGTGTTCCCATCCCCTTAAGTGAAGGATATGTCTTTTTGTTGTTTAGTCATTTTAATTATGCAGAATCGTCATGACCCCATTTGAGGGTTTCTTTGCAATGACATTAGAGTGGTTTGCCATTTCCTTCTCTAACTCAATTTATGGGTGAAGAAACTGAGGCACATGGAGTTAAATGACTTGACCAGGATCATGAAACTAGTAGAAGACACGATTTTCTTGATTCCATGTCTAATGCTCTACCTACCGTTCTATCTAGCTGCCCTGAAGAGAAGGTCATACTTTTTGGCTTTTTGATAGAGAACTCTTATGGAGAATCAGACTTTCAAAGTACTGTTCCTTCCCGCATTTGCTTCACCATTTATGTAATGGATAGATAGTCCTACCAATTGCAACATTAACTAGCTTAATATTTTTATCTATTACATATATAAATGCATTAAGAATAAAATACTTAAAAATCTTTTTCTAATAGAATTTAGGCATTTAGATTATTGGTTCTAAACTCCTACTTAAGAGATCTTTAGAATTGAAGCCTCTAAAAGTAGTATTCTATCACTTTGGGTCCCAATGAAAAAAAGACTTTAATGTTTAGAAGTAAACATTGTATCTGAAATTTTGAACACATATATTAGAATTTATTCTGACTTTTACAAGAAAGAGACAAAGAAAATCTGCTCATAAATAGTAGCCTCTAGTTAGAGTAGCAGAAATCATTAGTATCAGATAATCATCAATTAGTTCTGAATAAATATTGATGGAGAAAACCACAGATCTTTGTTCACTCACATGTCTATTTCTCATTTGGTCAAGAGCAATTTAAAGTAACTTGGATAAAATGAGATAGACAGCTGAAATGTGTAAATACTGAGAGGAATACTGAATAAGTGATGACAGCAATATGGGATTAATCAAAGAAAATCTTAGAATAGGTGAGTTTAAAACTGACTTATCCATAGCTAGGTGCACTGGATAGAGTGTCAGGCCTGGAGGAAGAAGACTCATCTTCCTGAGTTCAAATCTAGCTTCAGATGCTTACTAGCTGTGTGATCCTGAGCAAGACACTTAATCCTACTTGCCTCAGTTTTCTTATCTGTAAAATGAGTTGCAAAAGGAAATGGCAAACCAATCGTATTGTATCCGGACGAGCTCTTTGGAGGATCTCAGGACCAGTCTGAATCCTTGGTCTTAGAAGAGAAATGATGAAGCAAGACTCATGTGGAAAGTCAAACATGGAGTACATTTATTTCAAATTCTTTCAGCCTTCTATACCCTACTACCCTTTTATTACTATAGCAACACTATGCATGTACTGACTATGTACTGCATGCAGGACCACATAAACAATGGTGTGTAGATGATTCTTTGCCACCTAGTATCACTTTGCTTCAACTACAACACAGGTTATTACCACCTCCTGACTTCTCAGGAAGACTGAGAGCCTTTAGGGGAAATGAGGAGCTGAACCAGACATTGCTCACTACAACATGGACAAAAGACAGACAATCAAAAGATTTATAATGGGTCACATCCATTTGCCAAATTTCTCAAACCATGAGGGTTCTTCCCTGGAGGGAGTGTAGGAGCGTGAAAAGGAAAGGAAGCCTTTTACTATGCTCCTAGCTTCTTCTTTTGTTATTCCAAACTGCAAATGTATAGCTCAAGCAGTCTGATGATATTTAGAATGAGATTCTTGGGAACCCTGAAATAAAGGAGTATTAGCTAATGTGGTGAGAAGGCTGTCTGCCTTTGAATTTCCATAAAAAACAGAATCTGTTAGTCCCATATGAGAGTGGACAATCAAGATATACTACTTACCTGGACATTTTCTCTCTTGCTCCTGAAGTTCCTTAAAAAGCTGATAGTTGTTAGAGGCTACAAATTTTTTTGGGATGTGGCAATCTTTGTACCACACCTACTGAATAGGCTGAATCAGATATTATATTTACATCTCCTGGATAATCAGTAAGATCTAGCATGATTGCATACAATTCATTCTACTGAATGGACTGAAAGGAAGTTCTGATTACTCTTTTTATAGTTAAGTGAGGAGAATATACAACACAAATGTAGTATCTGGATGTAAAGATGGTTGGTTCTTTAAAAGGAACCTTAGAAACTTTTTCTTCAAAAATTCATGGCTAATTATGTAATAGCTAGGTTAACTTTAAGGTGGACCTATGGGTAAAATTTGGAGCTAGAGCCAATAAAATTTGCCACTCTGGGATGGTTTCACAGCATACATTAATTTGTACATTGGTACAGAAAGTATATATCTTGTAAGGTTTTATCCCAGATAATTATATTACTTCTTTAGTGGCCTTTAATAAGATTCTAGCCACAAGTACTGGGTAAGGAATAAGGCTTTGGTCTGGTTGTGCTTGGAAGGTCACCTACTTGATCATACTGTCTCCTTAATGAAGGACTGCTGTAGGTGCCTCTTTTGTAGCAAAAACTGATATTTCTAAGAGTTTTTGAGTGACTCAACCATGTTGGATAAAAGCAATTCAACCTCTCTGAGCCTCTTAGGCTTCTTTTAGAAGCTGGCATGGTGAGTTTAAAGCAGTGTCTCTCCTTAAAATGTCATACAATGGTTATAATTGATAGGTAGTTAAGCCCAATACCAGCCATAACCATTGGATATCTCCTATCAATTTCTGAAAGTCATTTAAGGTGTTCAACTTCTCTGTTCTTAAAGTTTTTTTTTTACCATAAGTACCTTGGGATGTACTTCATATCTGTAAAGGGCCAGAATTCTGAAGAGGTATATTTAAATCAAGGACAGCAGGGTGCTTATAGTTAAGCACCTACTCAGATAATGGTTCTCTAGTTAAACATATACTTAATAAACACATACATATATGTAATGAAATAATTACTCTAGTTGGTCAGTTGCTGTAGTGATGTAATCATATTGAGATATTTAAGGTCTGAGAGGACTGGAAACAGGGAGTCTCAGCCACAAACACAGAGAAGACTTCAGACTCCAGACTCTGGACTCCATCTTTGACCAGCCTTGTGGTGGCTCTCCTGCCTTCATCATTTCTCCATCTAAAGATCAAGGCCTGTCCAGAGAACCTCCAGAAAGCTAGCCCAGATATTACAAAATCCTAAATATTGAAAAGGGTCTGGGGCTATATACAATTGGTAGTTCCTTAGTATTTCTGTGGTCTTTTGTAGACATGCTTCTAACATTTGCTCCTCAGGTGCACATTCCAATATATCATCCATGTAATGTAACAACATAACTTTTGGAAATGCTTTTCTTACTGGAGTAAGAGCAGCAGTAATATATATTTGACACACTGTAGGGCTATTTTTCATTCCCTGTGGCAAAACTGTCCATTCATATCTTTTATAAGGCTCAGCTAAGTTAACACTGGGCACTGAAAAGACAAATCTTTTTATATCCTCCTTATCTAGAGGGATAGAATAGAAACAGTCCTTAATGTCTATAACCCAAAGTGGCCATTCTCTAGACAATTGAGTAGGAGATGGAAGTCCAGGCTGAAGAACTCCCATTGCTTCCATCTGTTCATTTACTTTTCTCAAATCAGTTAACATCCTCCATTTTCCAGATTTCTTTTTTTACAACAAATACAGGGGAATTCCAAGGATTTAGAGAAGGTTGTAAGTGACCTTGGCCAAGTTGCTCCTACACCATATCTAATAAGGCCTGAATTTTATCACTGGTTAAGGGCATATCAACACTGGTATATCAATTTTCCATTGAATGAGGATAGATGTAAGGGCTGGCAGGCCTTCAACAGCAGCCCTGCCTAAAAAGCCAAAGTGCTCCATAGTAATCCTAATTGCAGTAAAAAGTCTCTTCGCTTTTGCCTTGTCTGGGGACAGAGGAGGACAAAACTGTGTGGGAAGGGTTGATGGTGTCATTGCCCCTCCCAAGAAGATGGAGTTGAGGGAAGAGGATCAGGAAGCAGAACATACCCCAAGGCCCATGCTTGGGCTGAGGTGGAATTGAAGGGCTAGGAAACAGAAAAGTGCCATGCCTCTCAGACCTCCTAGGGCAGTCCTTATCTCCCTTCCTGCCCAGTTCTCCATGCCCTCAAGCCTCCCAGAGCAGCAACAAACAATATAAATAAACAAAATACTAAAAAAGACTTCCTTAGCTTCTTCCCATGGGCTATATCCTCCATGGCTATAGGCTTGTTTTTCTCCTGTTACTTCCTTGTTTGACACTCCAAGCTAAAAGCTTTATTTTTCTTATATGTGGGATTCCTTAAAGCCAATTTTACTCCATTGTATTCAGTTAGTTGTTCTCCCATTACCTTCCACATCTCTGGCTCCAAACTCTCTTCCTTAGACAGCTAAGGAGAGGAACACTACAATGTATCTGAGAGCTCATTGATCTGCTTCTGAGGTACCAACAAACCTTGCTTCTCTGCTAAACTAACTAAACCTGCTTCATACCTCCCTTGGGAGGGAGGCTCTTTTCTTACCATCTGCCCCATTTCAGCTGAAAATTAAAAGTGACTAGATTAGCCCTTACTGGATCTTCCCAATTACCCATCTTTATTCTTACATTATTCCTAAGGTCATGGAGACTCCTTCACCAAACTCATCCATTGTGTCAGTTGAGCTGCTTTGTGCTCTGATTTGCAAGACCCTGTCTTGAATGCCAAATGTTGTGTCTGGATGAGCTCTCTGGAGGATCATGGATACCAGCCAGAGTCCTTGCTCTTAGTGGAGTGATGAGGTGGGACTCACATGAATGGTCAAACATGGAGTCTGTTTATTCCAAATTCTCTCCCTTATATACCCTAATATCCTATATAACCAAAGCAACACTGCACATGTGCTAACTACATGCTGAGCATGCAGGGCTGTATAAACAACTTGCTATGTAGATGACTCTTTGCCACCTAGTATCACTCTGCTTTAATCATAACCCATGTTGTCACTGCTCCCTGACTTCTCAGGAAGGCTGAGAGCCCTTAAAGAAGATGAAGAACCTAACCAGACAGCTGTGAGCAGGTTCCCTCTGAGCTGAAGGGTCTTACACCTCATCCAGAGTTTCCCCACTGTCTGTGGCCCTCTACAAAATCCAATAGCTTTGTCAAAAAAATCCCATATGGTATCATGAAGAGTCAGACATGACTGAAACAGTTTTAAAAAGCTGACAGATAATTCAGCCATTCTGGAGAGCAATGTGGAACTATGTCCAAAGGGCTATCAAACTGTGCATACTCGTTGATCCAGCAGTGCTATTGTGGGAAATCATAAAAGAGGGAAATGTGCAAAACTGTTTGTAACAGTTCTTTTTGGGGTGGCAAAGAATTGGAAAATGAGTGGATGCCCATCAATTGGGAAATGGCTGAATAAGTTGTGGTATATGAAAGTAATGGGATGTTATTGCTCTAATAAAAATGATGAATAAGCTGATTTTAAAAAGGCCTGCAAAGATTTACATGAAGTGTTGCTGAGTGAAACAAACAGAACCAGGAATATATTATACACAATAACAGCAAGATTGTATGATGATCAACTATGAAAGACTTAGTTCTTCTTGGAGGTTCAGTGATCAAAGGCAATCACAAGAAACTTAGGATAGAAAATACCATCTATATCCAGAGACAAACTACAAAGACTGAATGTAAATCAACACATGCTATGCTCACTTTTTTTCCTTTTTCTTCTTTTTTTCTCTCATGTTTTCCCCTTTTGTTCTGATTTTTCTCTCTCAACATAATTCATAAAGAAATGTGTGTTTTAAAAAATATAAATTATATATGACCAGAAAAAAACAAAAACAATTAAAAAGGGAAAAAAGTTGACATATAATGAAAAATAATGTAGCGATCTGTAAAAGGCTCAAACTCTGAAAAGGTACTCTTGAATCAGACATCAAGCACTTAAGGCTAATTACCCATTGGACAATAACTCTATTAGTATGTTTGGAATTTCTCTTCTCACAGTTAATACTAGCTCAATGCCTGGAGTTAAGAGAATTGTAAGGAGGGATTAGGGGGTGGAGTGAGAGGAGCCAGAGTCACTTTGGAGGTGGATGAAGAGAAGGGAGGTTGTGGAGAACTTGTGGCAGTTTTATCCATCCTCTTTACTTCTCCCCCTATAGGCCAAGGACTTTGGCCTGACTTTGGCTGATTCTGAGGCCTCTAGAGAGCTAACTCAAACTTCACAGTGATCTGTTGGCTAACACTAGGTGGAAACTGATTAAGAAAGTTCACCTGACATAGGAACATAGATTTATAACTGGAGCTTGTTGGAACCTTTGATATTATCTAGTTCAACACTTTTATTTTATAGATGAAAACACCGAGGCCCATAGAAGTTAAGTGAGCTAACTCAAGATCACACTACTGTCAATAGAGCTTGAATTTATATTTAGGTTTTCTCTTTCAAAATTAAGTGTTCTATGCTGACTTCAAAAAAGCTGGGAAAAAACTTCCATGGATTGATTCTAAATGAAGTGAGCAGAACCAAGAGAACATTGTACATAGTAATACCAAGATTATGTGATGCTCAACTGTGATGGCCTTGGCGCTTCTCAACAATGTAGTGATCTAAAGCAATTTCAATGGACTTAGGATGGAAAGTGCCATCCTACATCCAGAAAGAGAACTATGGAGACAATGTGGATAAAAGCATAATGTTTTCACCTTTGTTTTATTGTCGTTGGTTTACTTTTTTCTGTGTCATTTTTTTTATCACTTTTGACATGATTTTTCTTGTGCAGCATAACAAATATAGAAATATGATTTGAAGAATTGAAAAAAACACAACCCCCCAAATTAAATGCTCTTCCCACCCTATCATGTGCAGACCCTATTAAGCAAGTCCTTATTAATGTGTGTTTATAGATTAAGGGAACCAAAAACCTGGGGGTTCCATCAGAACTTTTGTGTTCCCATGCTTAATAAGATAGACTCAAACTCTGTTAGCTTTTCCAAGGAAGTAAAGTAGGTTGAAATAAAACCCTTTGGTAAGACTTTTCCCTCTAGTAGCCAAGAGGAGCTACTACCCTGCTACCTAAGAGAAGCATGCATCATGGCAATTTATTCTGAACCCTAATCTTTAAAATATACCTCAGTCCAAGCTTACATGTGTGGACACTTAGGTATGATGCTAAAGTATGATTTTAGGTTGTATTGGTTCTTACATTTCATAAATGGATAAGAGATTCAGCAAATCCATTACTACCTACCCTATCAGGCTACCATAAAGAAATTTTTAAAAATAAATATTAATTGGAGATCACAAAAAACAAGTGGTTTTACATAGTTCCTGAAACAAATAGAAGTAGATTGCCTATTTTTCCAAGGAAAAGGGAAAACAAATAATTTCTTGGCTAGGCAGATGTATGGATACTTTATCCTCCCCAGCATATCCTGGCAAAGCATCCTTATTTGTTCACTGTCTCAATAACTTTTGGTTACTTAAAGGGTTTTTTGTTTGTTTTTTTAATTACAAAAAAATGCTGCCATGAAAAATCTTTAAACAGACTTTTTCTTTTTTCTTCAATAGCATTTTAGTTGTTTTTTTTCCCTTGTTTTCCCCCTAACATTCCCTACAATGGAATTGTCATGTTTGCTGATCATAGAATCTTTTCTGATGAGTACCCAAATTTATATTTGTCAGTATAATTGGTGTTCTAAGAATATATCAAAAATATGCCTTCTCAGTTCTCACTACAGTTTCTAGGATCACAGACTTTTTTGACTGATACTTTATCAAGTCCAAAGGAAATGAATGGCTTTATATACATGGCATCCAGATAACAGTTCAATGTTGTAGAGAAATTAGTCCACTCAAATGCATTATTGTACTTTGTCATCAAATCATCTAGCTATAAATTTTTATCTTTACAGCTGCTTGTTGATTGGTTAGAATAGAAATGAAATAAACTGATTTATGGGTTCTGTGCCATCAAATCCTCAATAATTTTGCTCTTTTTAGTCAAATACAGCTCAAAGACTTTTAAAAAATATCAGAAGTCAAAAAAGAAAGGCAAAAAATGCCAAATTGCAAAAAGATGCCACATTCAAGGACAATATATATAAAATCTCTGAATTATTCTAGCAGGTTCAATGTGACTTACTTTTGAAAGAGCCACCTGCTTTCCATACTCATATCATCCTGACTTCATACAATTAAGCACATAACGCTGTCATTGACTATGGCTTTGTTTAAGTATATTGGGCTGGAGGGTGGGAGTAGGGGCAGGTTGAAGTTATTGTCAGAGGCTATTATAATTAAACTGATTGTTATCTAGTGAAAGCTTTTTTGGCAGATTTCCACCAGAAAGATTAAAAAAATAACCATCTAAGTTTACTTTCATTATCCCCAAAAGGTTTTGATGGTTTGTTTTTTTCCATTTAAGATGAGATTTTAATCTATTTTTAAAAAGAAACAGTCTGATTTATTCAAAGTCATAAATCAGGGTTCCAAATGCATTTAAAATCAATTAACAGATTTAAAAAAAAACCTGTCATAAACTTTAGCTTGTAACTTTATATAGAGAATATTTATATATATTGTCTGTTGTTAAGTATGAAGACGTGTATTTATCTACAACTACAATTTTAAAAAATAAATATTTACATACTAGCTACAATGATAAAGATGCAACTCATGGAAACAGGATAATATTGAGAACTTAAAATAAAACTTCCAAGAAATTAAAATAAGTGTATTTAAATTATCCTGAATTTACTACACACACACACCCACACACACACACCCACACACACACATGCTTGTGATAGAACAATGGCAGATAATATGGATCCGCAGTCTTCCCTATTCACATTGTAAGTTTCTATGGTTGGGTTCTTTATTCTTTATCTGTTTACTTTCATTTTATTTTTATTTTTATTTTTTTTTAGTGTAAGCACCTTTAATACTGAGATCTGGGGAATGGTGTCTTTAACTTTACTTCAGCTCTCCCTTCTGACTTGGAACCTAAGACTAAAAACTTCTTCCTTCAGTAAGACAGAATGCTTTCATTTGATCAGTTTGCAATCTTATATGGGATATAAAACAAATACAAAAATAACTATAATATGAGGGGAGACTATGATGAGATCTATATGAAAGAAACTAACAAAATACATTTGAAGATGGTTAGAAAATAATTCACCAAAACAATAGGATTTTAGATGAGGATTAGATAGGTAGAAATGAGGATGAAGGGCATTCCAGGAAGAGGGAATGTGTACAAGGCATGAAGCTCAAAAGATATGAACTGAATTTGGCAATGATGGTTTAATTCAGTCTGCCTAGACTGGTGGGTATAAGCAGGGAAGCAGTGGGAGAAAGGTTGGTCTAGGTCATATTATGAAAGACTTTGAATGGTAGGATGAAATGTTTTGATATTCAGAGTCACATAAGATTTTTTTCCCAGATTGAATATAATCCCACATACTTTTTCATATAAATATATGAACATTTTAGAACTCAAAAGTTAAAAAAAAATACTTCTACCCCAAAGAGTAACATTTTTTGTTACTCCTAGTGAATCCCAAAACATTTAGCCTTAACCCTAGCCTTTATATTCATTATAGTTTTCCTTTACAGTATGGTAGATTCATATATTTTAGGAAGAGTTGTAATAAGGGTTGAAATAAAATTGTCTGCTGAAGTTTCATTCAATCAGAAAATTCAATTAAATAGTATAAATCTATTTTTAATGAGCTTTGGCTAAGCAGTTTTTACTGTATATATATATATATATATATATATATATATATATATATATATATATGTAGATAGATAAATGAATAGAAAGAGATATTTCCTAAAAAGGACGACCTTACTTGAATTTGTACTGAAGAAGATAGGTAAGTTTCACTCAATCTTTTGGAGTCAATATTGGTAACTTTATTAAAATGGGAGAATCATCTATGTGGAACATTGTATGCAATGTCACATTTTTTCAATATATTGATTGATTTTGCTGACATTTTTCTCTGTTCCTTTTTTATTTTTTAGATGTTTCCATCATAAGGGGTAGTTTTCTGAGAGGGGAGGACAGGGATAGAGAGGAAAGTTTAGGGACAAAAAAACTTTAGGTCAATAAAAATAAAGATTTGTCCCTGCATTTATCAGAACCCTTGTGTCTTTCACTATAGTTTTCTGTCATATTATTGTTTTCTTGATTCTGTCTACTCTATTCTATATTAGTTAATCAGTCTTCCCACATTTCTCTGAATTTTTCCGATCCATTGTTTCTTTCATTACATTATTTTTATTACATTCACATACCATAATTTCCTCAGTTACTAATAGTTACCCACTGTGTTTATGGTTTTCTGCTACCACAAAAGTGCTACTATAGATTTGTGTATGTTTAAACTATATGTATGGTTTAGTGACTTTTCTAAGACATTTCCAAATAGTCTTCTACAATAGTCTCTACTGACAGTATCAATATACCTGCATGAAATATCATTTTTCACAAAGAACTTCTGTAGGTAATTTAGGTTTATGACAAAATCAACAACAATACATATTATCCTTCAAGATTTTAATGTAAGTGATATTGTAATGATCAAGCTTTCTAAGAAAGCACAGGAACCCCAAACACAGCATTCTTATCTGTCTGTTCTATTTTCTAGACCTTTTTCATTTAATGTCAGAGTAACATTCAGATTTGTCACCAGAACATAGATTTTGAGATTATTTTTTTCATTCTTTACATTTTGTTTTGCTATTTCTTAGTCTCTTCTAGCTTCACTGACTTCCCTTTGCCCAATTCTAATTTTCAAAGTTATTTTATTCTTTAAGACTCTGTATCTTCTTTTCTACTTAATTACCTTTTTTAGTAATCTTGTTACTTTTCTTGGATGATTCTTATTTTTTTCCCCTAGTTTCTCAATCTCTTTGACTTGATTTTTAAAGTTTTTTTTGAGTTCTATAAATTCTTTCTAGGCAGGTATCCATTTAATGTTACTCTTTGGGGTAGAAGAGGGTTTTTTTTAAACTTTTGAGTTCCATAAATTCTTCCTGGGCAGGTAGCCATTGAACATTACTCTTTGGGGGAGAGTAAAATTTTTTAAAAAATTTGAATGTCTTCTTCTGAAGATGAACCCCAGTTTTCTCTGTTCCCATAGCAAGTTTCTATGGTTGGGTTTTCTTCTTTGAATTTTTACTTTTTTTAAAAAATAAGAACATTTTTAAATGTAAGCATTTAAAACCTTTAATCCTAGAGTAGGGAAGATATTATCTTTAGCTTCATTTCACTCTTTCCTCTGACTTGGAATCCTAAACCAAAGCTTCTCCTTTCTGCAACTGCCTGCAGCCAGCAGCCCCTCTGCCCCAGTGATTTTGAACTCATCAGATGTGCTGGTTCCTCACGCTTAGGGCAGCATTTCAGCAGCACAGCTGAGCCTGGCGTTCCTGATCAGCAGAGGTTCCCTCAGTCTTGCAAGACTCAGACTCTGATTCCCCATTTTGTCTGAGACATGCAAGTTCCTGAGGTCCTAGCAGAGGCTCCAATTAACTCAGTTTGCCTCAGGGGCCCCCATTTGCTGTTTCTGTGAAGCTAACCTGGAATTGTTTGCACTTCATAATGGGTAAATCCATCCTGGGATCTTTTTTTCAGGTCTTCTTGTATCATCTCAGGATTCCTGTTCTGTCCCAAGTCATCTTTATTTCTGACAAATTCTGGCAAATTTGTTCTGTTTGTGGAGGGGATCTGAAGAATTTTCCATTTTCTGACCTATTGCACTGTCTTCCCAGAATCCTCCTAGATTTTAAGTTTTAGAAATCATCTGGCTCAACCTCCTTTATTGTACAAATAAGAAACTAAAGACCTAGATAGGATTTTTTTTTTTTTACAAATTCACATAGGCAGTATGCGCCAATGGATGATCCCAAAATACAAGGACAAGATGGTGGTCATAAGAAAGGGAAGTATATATTTTCTCTCTTCTTCTCCATTACTTATGCTTTGTAAAGGATAAAAATAATTTCAGGATCTATTGTTAGTAGCATTTACTTCCCCCTTTTTTTGAATCAATCAATAATCAGTCAAGAAGAATTCATTGAGTACATTCTATTTACTAGTTATGGATTAGAATGTACTGAAGTAGGTACGGGGTATACACAAAGAAAAATAAGCTAGTCCTTGGCTTCAAGTTTATCTTCCTAACTACATGTGCTCTCAGTTATTTCCTATGGCTTTCTCCAAGAAGTGACAACACACCTCAAAAATCAATCATTAATCATTTATTAAGTGACTTTTGTGTGCTAGGATACAGTCCAGACATTGCCAATGGAAACACAAAAGTCAAGATAGTTCTTGTCTTTAACCTCTAAATATTTTAAAATAATATTTCATCAGGAATCTATAAGACAAGTTGGACTAGATGCTCTAAGATTTTTTTTTAACTGTAACCTATTCTTGTCATAATAAGTTAAGAAAGATAAAACCCTCCTCAGTCTCAACTCCTGCATAGATTGTGGGTGGGCAGATTATTGCAGGGTCATTTAGAGAATCAGGGAAGTAGAAAACATAGAGTCCTTCAAATAATCAGCATTTATTATTTTCACAGGCTGGGCAAAGCTCTATTCTAAGTGCAAAGGATACAAAGAAAGGCAAAAAAGATTCACTCTTCTCAAGGAGATCACAGTGTAATTAGGGAGACAATTTACAAACAACTCTGTGCAAATAAAATTTAAGCAATAACTTGGAGATAATAAAATGAGGGAAGATACTAGCATTAAAGGGAATCAGGAACACAGAAAAAGGATATTGGATCAGATAGCTTTTTAGATCCTTTTTAGCTCTGTGTCTACAACTCTACAATCTGCTATTTTCATTTCAAAGGGCTGAATCTTTCAATATAGCATGTTTGTTGTTCCTAACACAAAACACTCTATTTCCATCATTTTTAAATTTAATTTTATTAACATTTTAATTTAAAATTTTGAATTCCAAATTGTATTACTCCCTCCCTCCTCTCAATCTTAAGTAGAAAGATATAGGTTAAATATGTGCAATTACATTAAAAAATTATCTTCCATGGAGGGGGGCAGAAAACATGTTCACATATAAGTAAATGAAAAATATATGCAAAATAATATTTTTGTCCTGAGGAACAAATCTGATGTGAAAGGTAGTTTGTTAAAAATAGAATAGGAGCTCCACAAGGCAAAATGAAAAAGTAGGGGACAGTTGAATGGAAATACTGATAAATGAATAAATACTCTCTTCTACTTCTTTTTTGATCTTAAGTAAATGATTCCCTTAAGCTAGAAGCACCATGGGGATCAGTAAGACCAAAAATCCATCAAAGTCATTTGAAGTTGAACTGAAAACCAGTACTGAAGCTTGTAGTAAGAACAATTGAATCAGGATGAGAAGCCAGAGAGGCTATAAGATGAACCAGTTGACCCAGCACAGCAAGGAGCTATCCCATTCCAATAAGAAGAGTAAAGGAAAATTAATTTCCAGGCCTATCACAGCACAAAGATAATGTTGATTTGACTATCAAACTCTGAGTAAGAGATTGAAGTGGGAGGGGAGAAAGGAGGGGCAGTCCCTGCTCCTGTTTGTGGATTCCAGGGCCAGATTGTTAAAGAATTTTTTCTTGCCTTCTTGCATTCAATTTGAAGAAGCAATATATACATGTAAATATAAAATATTCAGAAAATATAAGTAATAGAGCATGGACCTGTGATTTCCAAAAGGACTTTCTCCCCCAATGTAGGCTATTGTATTTTCTGGAACTTAAAACCTTAAGAGTTACCTTGATCACTGACATATTTAATGACGCTCTTTTGGACTCACTCCCCCACACTCTCCAATTCTCACTAGAGGACAAAATCCTGTTATTTTATTCTCTCCAAAGGATTCTAAAATAAACCTGAAGATCTGTGATTTCTACCTATGAAAAATGAGCTCTTCAGGGGCAGCTAGGTGTTGCAGTGGATAGAGCACCAGTCCTGAAATCAGTTGGACCTGAGTTCAAATCTAGCCTCAGACACTTAACACTTCCTGGCTGTGTGATCCTGGGCAAGTCATTTAACCTCAATTGTCTCAGGAGAAAAAAAAAAAAAGCTCTTCCTCCCTGCTCCAAGCAGGGAGCTTTGCTCATTGCAAATTAATCACTTGATATCAATTAGCTTTTATAAAGGGATATACCAAAAAACTAGAGGAAAGGCAGATATTATAAAACATTCCCCAAATTGTGTGTATATTCTCCTTTACACAGATAAGATCCTTGGGTAGATTGGCTTCCAACTTGAAGCCTAAAAAAATAGAGGCTTATTAGGAACACATGTGGCCAAGGAACTTTTTTCTCTTCAAAGAGTTACCACTAAATTTATTACTCTATGTGTCATTGTTGTAGAAGTTAGGATAATCATGTTCTTAATATCAGGAAAGAAGAAATGACAGAATAGAGATACCATGCATTTAAGGATATAAGGTGTCCCCCACAACTGCCAAGGCTAACAGCAGTTTTTGCTTTTCTTATAGCTATAAAGGAAAAAAAATAAAAGAAATGAGGGAAGAATATAATCATTCTTTTAGATATAAACTCAATTCAGGCTTTGTGATTAACCATTTCAACTCATAAGCCAATTAGAAAACTACTCATTAGCAGAAATACTGACCCCTCAAGTCATTCATGGTCAGAAGAAACCTCACCAAAACTTACAGGTTTGGGATTGAAATCACAGGGTGGTGTTGTACATACTCCATATAAATCAACAACAAGGGCAAATCCTTGCATAGTCTAAGGAGTCAGCTCTCATTGACCAGTTCTCATTATGTGTACAAAGAAAAACCTTGCTACCCAGCATATCATCATTAAGGTAGTACCTTTCACAGAATTTAAATTAGTCACCATTGCTTAAAGGTCTTATGACTATTTTTATGGTTGTTACAGAGAAGAATCCATCAGAAATGACATTGTGCATAGGTGATTTGATATGCTTTTTTTTTTTTTGGTTGAAAATTAGGCTATAACCTTAAGTAACAAAACAGATCCTATTGAGCACATTTAGAAAAGATTTTTTAATGGGAAGTTTTGCTTGTGTTCTCACTAAAAAAAAAAAAAATCCATGAATTGCTATATTCAACACTACTTTTTTTTATACTTGTAAGTTTAATTTCCCTGGGGGTTAAGTCTACCTGAGATATTAAAAAAGAGATTCATTATTCCTCTCCCTTGACCAAATAGGAAATCAAAAGTCCAAAGACTTTATTTGCCTATTGGACTGCTAGCTTGACCTGTGGGCACACATATGTCCTTAGAAAGGAAGTCTAAATAGGAACTTACTAATGACTTCAAAGCACATTTCTCTGTGAACCTCAGAATATTCTTCATACCAGTTTAAATTTGCAATAGATTTGAATACTAGGCTGCCTGATATATGAACAAGATACCATGGAAGACAATGGCTTTTAGGTAGTAGATGCTTAATAAATCTTTTTAAATTGTTGAATTGAAGGCCACTAAAAAAAATCACATTTTGTATTTACTTGATTGGAAATAAAGTCACATGAAAAAATAAAGTCAGATAAAAACATGAGAACCAAAGGCATGGAATAGCTTTATTAAGGTAGTGGTATTAGGGAGTTGGGTGGGGAAGAGAGAATAAATTATCTGCTTCTTTCTTCAATATAATATTGTTCTCCCTGAACAATAGAACAATGACCATAAATGACTTAATGAATCCCCAAGTACAGCTTATAGTGGTGCCCTAGATCCAAACTTGCAGCTGATGACAATGAAAGACTGTTGTCTCTTGGGAATCCATTGTTTAGTTTGACTTTAAATATGTTACTATAGATACCAATAACAATTAATGGAGGTGTCCCAAGAATGGTCAGTTGCAAGAGGAGCAGGAATAAAGCACTGTGTGTTCTCTATTACTTCTTTCCTTTCCCCACAATTCTAAGAAAGCAATAAAGCTAGCAGAGAAGTGCTCATACACAGAAAACAGATTTAAAATAAATTTCTGTATAAAAAGTTACAATTATTCCATTAATGGGAAATCTAGGGCAAAAATGAAGATTGGTGTGTGTTATTTTCAAATTCAGTTTATGAAATGGAGAGATATTTTCATTTTTGTGTTAATAGAATATTTTCTTTACAATTAAATCTTACCAAAAATATGCACAAAACCCCACATTCCTATTCCTCCTCCTTGAAAATGTCTAGCCCTAGAAATAAATAAATTCTTACTCCTTTATAATTTTTTTGATTCAATATATTCAATTGTTAGTGCTGTTTGGAAATTAAAGAAAATTCATTTATTCAATAGGATAGGAATGAGAGCCTGATTTGATGAGCATAGAACTACAATGCATTTTATTATTCTAGAACATAGTGAAGAGGGGACCCTGGTACTCTGAAAATCCTTGAAAAAGAAAATCTCCTTCAAATCTGCCTCAATAAGGGACACTGCCCCAAGTCTTTTTTCTTTAAATGAATTTAAGTTTTGACTGCTTAAGGGAGGAATGAGGAAGGACCCCAAAACTGAAAATCCTTAAAGGAAAAAACCTCTTTCAACTCTGCCTCAGTGAGCAGACTCCACCCCAAACACAAACAGTTTCATCTTTGTTATCTAGGTGGTAAAGAGAGCAGGCACCATGAAACAGAGAAGAAAAAGGGGCAATGAATGAGAGAGAGACAGACAGACAGAGATATATATATAGAAAGAGACAGAGAGACAGAGACAGAGACAATGACAGTGACAGATGACAGGCAAACAATGGGGAAAGAGGAAAGGAAGTGAGAGATGAAAAGATTGGAGGAAGGAGAGAGAGCCAGATACACACAGACAGATAGAGACAGAGAAAAAAGAAAGGGAAAGAAAGACACAGAGAATCAGACAGAGCATCATGTATTCTTTGTGATTTCTCAACATGTAAATGCCTCCAACAGGAGGCCCTCTCTTATGATGAATGAAATCCTAGCCTGGACTATCATTTCATCAGTCACCTAGGTCACACTTACTCTCTAGGTTTCTGTGACACTGCTGTCTCCTGACTTTCTCCTTACTCTCCTTTGCTAGATCTTTATCCAAGGTATTCACAATAACCAGGTCTCTGTATTATATCCTTTTCTCTCACTCTAGTATTTTTATTTGATGATATCATTTGATGATATCAGAATCAATTATCATCTTAATACTGATGATTCTCAGTTCACTTATCCAGCTCTTCTGACCTCCAGTTTCACATATCCAGCTGCCTATTAGATATCTAGAGCCGAATATCCTATAGATATCTTAAGCCTAACATGTCCAAAACTGAACTCAATATCTGCCCTCCCCAATCTCTTTTGTCAACTAATTTTCTTATTAATGTTGAAGGTACTATCTTCTTAGTTACCCCAGCTAGCTAATTGTTATCCTTAACTTCTCTTTCTCTCTACTTCTTCTTCCTCCACTACCACCCAAATATTTAATCTGTTGCCAATTCCTATTTATCCTACATTGGTAACATCTCTCTTTTATGCCCTCTTCTCTTCTCTGACATTATACACTCTGATGTAGGTTCTTATCACTTCACATAGGGACTATTGTAATAGTTTGCTAATTGATCTCCTTGATCCTACAAATCTCTCCCTACTCTTATTCATTCTCCACTCAGCTGTCCTAAATTGCAGATGTTATTATTATGCCTTCCAATTATCTTCAAGTTAATAAATAAAATCTTTTTCTCCCTTTGTAATTTTTTCCTTCCTATGTTTCTAATCTTCTTACATTTTATTTCCTTAGATGTATTCTGCTAGGAACTTATTACAATGAATTTAGGCATTTTCACAGGCTGTCCTGATCTATGGAATTTTCTCCTTCCTCATCTCTATCCCCTGACTTCCTTTGTGTAGCACCTACAATCTCATCTTCTACAAGAACTCTACCATAGTTCTCTTTAATCTCAGTCTCTTTCCTTTGTTGATTATTTACAATTTATCCTGATTATATCTTGTTTCTATATGGTTGTTCCCAGGATTGATCTGTCTCCCTTGTTTTCCATTTAACTCAATATTTTGCACTTTTGTCCCAGTCTGTGAATACATTTTAGTTCCCAGTTGCTGTCTAGACTCATTAACTTCCCTATTCTAGATACTATGAGTGCCTTGTCTCTGACTTTCTTTTGTTTCAGTTGATTCTAGCCCTTCAGCACAGAGAATTCATGGCTTTGCCTATCTGTCTGCTGGACATTCTAGCTGATAATTCTTGCCTAATACAGATTGCTGGAACATATCATTAATTTGTATTTTGAGAGCTTGGGATTCAGCATCAAGATGGAGATAAACAAGTTTTATTGTGCATCATCATTTGACACCTCTCAGGCCAATTCTGTAAGAAAAGTGGCCCTAGAAGAATGTAACAAATGATAAAAGACAATCCATTACATTCTCAAGGAAAAATGCTTATGGTTAAGAATACAATGGTAGCATCAATAAATAAGAGCTACAAGGGATCTTAGAGGCAAGCTAGTACAAATCTCTTCTTTTATAGATAAGGAAACTGAGTCCCAAAGATAAGTGACTAGTGCAACATTGTCACAACCCTTATTATGTCAGAGCAAAATAATCATCCTTAACAAGAATCAACAAAGAAGTGTCAAGGATGGTCTTCTAATCCAGGTCTTCTGTTTCAAAACACTGTCTTTCCCACTAATCACAAGCCTACTTCATGGAAAGTATTTAAGAACAGATTGAATAAGAAACAAAACCCCTGCTCTTGAGTTTGTAATCTCATTGAAGAAGAAGAAAATACTCGTGGAAAAAATAGAGGGGAATATTAGGGGGAAAATTGCCCAACACATGCAACTCAATATATATTCCTGTAATATAAATTTACTTCACTCCAAATAGAGGCCAGAATCAAGTCAAGTGTAGATAATCAGGGAATGGTTTTTAGAGATGAAAACTGTTAAGGTGATGTCTCAAAGAGATGAAGAACCAAGATTAGCTGAGAGAAGGGGGAAAACAAACATTCCAGGCAGAGATTATGGGATTGCTACTAAAATCATTAATAAACATAAGGGCCTACTGTGACTATATTTTACGAGATGATAGAATTCCAGATGTGTTGCTGTAATAGATAGAATTCTATTTTAACAAGCTTGCTGGGACATCACGAGGTTTATATTAGTCATAACCTTGTTGAAATGGAACCATATTGTATATGAAACTATGGACTTCTACTAATACAGTTTTTAAAACATACACAGCCAGCTTTGCTATAACTTGACATGCATACTCCTAAAAAATTACATTATGAAAAACTGCAATAAAACTCACAAAGTTTGTGGGGAAAATAGAGTTAGGATGTAACACTCAAATACTTAGTGACATGTTGGAATCTTTACAAAGTGTTAAGCCATTGGAGTTGATTTAATCTTAGAAAGAAATATTTTGGGCCAGAACTTGAACTAGGTACTAAGTATAACTGATGGAAACAATGCTTGTGTTCACACCTTTCCAGAGCTCATAAGTATCTAAGTACTCAATGGAGTTCACAGGTGTAGGGCTTAGTCCGAATTCACACCTCCCTTAAAGTTCTTAGGGCCAAAGAGCACTCTGGGAGATAACCCAGAATCCCTCTCCCTCCAGAAGGTGGAGTTAACCTTTGGGAGATCACATAAATATAGGAAGCTTTTGAAGCTTGGCGTTACTTCTTCTGGTGGAACTGACTGGAGGTACAGAGAGATCCATTGCATTTTCCAACTTGGTGCTGACTGGAGGCTGAAGAAAGCAGAGGCAGAAGCCAAGGACAAAGCTGAAAGATCTCTTGGAGCCAAGCAGAGAGTTAGGCTTCAATTAACCGGGCTAATTTGGAAGGAGAAATAAACGTTTGCATTTTTACCAGCTGGCTGCGATTTTGGAGTAATTATTTATTTCAACTGAGACTAAGGCTGCCTCCAGGAAAACCTTCACAGTGACATATATTGAAAATAAAACAGTAGGAACCTAATAACATATAGTTTTACATAAGTAAAATAGCTTAAAATGCATAATTGCTACAATAAATAGCAACTGATGGCATCCAAGACATTGTGCTGTGGTTTGGCTTTGTCCTTAGTAACCAGAACTACAAGCCTATAGGATTACTTCAAGAAGAGGGATCTTGAACCCATGATCTTGGTGAAATGTAGCAGGAAGGGAACAATTCTTCTTGGTGTACAGCTCCTACTATCCTAGAAAATATACAACAAATATGGAACTTTATTTTTGGAAAAGATGCAAAATTTGCTTTGGAAGCAGATGTAGGAAGGATTTGAGGTGTGGGTATGTGTGCATATGTCCATTTTGTTTTCCTATTCAATTTGGTTTAAACTTGATGCAGTTTTTGTTTATTTTGCTGATGAAACCGTAAGCAAAGGCAAATTTTACAGTATGATCAAATTATTCCCTGACATATATAAATCTCATTGGTCATGTTTTCAGAATAAGTATTATAACAGAACTTACTATAAAGAGATATTAAACTGAATAGGATCATTCTACATATATCCTTTTCTTTTTGGCTTTCTGTCATGCATTTAAAAGTGGCTTATCATGTTCTTTTTGAGGGCATACCTATCCCTACATGCTAACCCAATTTTTTTTCCTAACTAGGATCTCTGCTGCTGAGAACACAGTTCTAACAACAGTTTCCTCTTACCTTTGATTTAATGTTGTGTTGAAATGAGGCATTCACAAGTCATTGAAAATTTAAGACAAGGATGATTACTTTCTCCCATAAAGGGTATGTGACAAGGATACAATGGTATTAAGCTTCTCTAGAGGGTTTGGTTAACTTTTCTACTATGGGTTTCAGAAACTTATCCAATCTGAAGCTATAGACTCCACATAGGTAGGATTTTTGATGTCCCTTATGACCAGGAAGCTACAGCAGAGAAGTAAGAACCAATTCAAAACCAATAGGTCCCAGGGCAGTTTTGTCTTGCAGAAAAGCTTTCCTAGGTTGTGGGTGGGAACAAAGTTGAGCCAAGTAAATTTTAATCCTATCACATGTTTTCTAACAAATATTTCTAGTCCACCTAAATTCAGAAACCCTTTGCTTCTTTCTGAGAATGCATTTCTCATTCTGTAATTTTGTCTTTTGGGATAAGAACTAGTAAACTTCAAAAGTAGTGACATTTACTATTCATTTTAATGATTCTTTTAAGTGATTTTACTTAACTGTTTTTAGCAAAGTTGCCTTTAAAGAAAAAAAAAAAAGGAAAGTCATTTAAAAAAAAAACATTTATCTGGGTATAAAATTACAATAAAACTAAAAACATTTATCTGGGAATATCAGCTGTGTCAAAACAAAATGGATGAATAAAGCCGATCTGATCTTAGATATTTAGCAACTATATGATCATCAGAAAGATTTTTCTTTAATTCTGAATCTGTTTCCTTATCTGTAAAATGTGGGGAAATAATACTAGTAATGTCTAACTCACAGACCTCATTCATTTAAATCCAATTTCTTTGCCAGTCATGGCATCACCTTTCACCTTTCTGATGTCATGATCCTCTTTGAGAACAAAGGACAAATAATCTTTGAGTAGTTATAGTTATAACTATTGTTTACAGGAGAGAGACAGAGACAGACAGATACACACACACACACACACACACACACACACAGAAAGAGAAACAGAGAGAGTGGTCAGAGACAGAATTCACGGATTGGATGTAGAGAACAGTAGGAAGTTCAGGATGACTTCCAGCTTTCCAGCTTCATCTGAGAAGATGTTGCTGTCATCAACCAAAAGGGGGACTTAGGATCTTTGGAAAATTTAGAATGAAATATGATGAGTTTGGTTTTGGACATTCTCACTTTGAGGTGACAATGAATAAGATAGATTGACCTAACAGGTTTTTGCAAATGTGATGGAGTTGAAAGGAGAAAATAAGGCTGGAGATGGAGACTGGGGAGTCACCTGCATGAGGGTATGACTAAAGCTGTGGGAATGATTTCTCTTGAATTTAATTGCACTGACCAAAATTAATATCTTAAGTGATCATTGCTTTGTCTATATACCCAAAGTTTTGGAGTATTGTCTCATTATTATTGTTTTCTTTTACATCAACCTAGTTTCTATTATTGAGCATTGACCCAGTCATTATTCAAGATTTCAGTATAAATCCATTTCAATCTATTTCTTTTGTCTTCTAGTGTTTGTTAAACCACATTTCAAAAAAAGAGTTGATAAAAAGGATAAAGTTAGGAGGGTGGGACAGAGTATATTAAGCAACAGCTGTTAACCAGAAGAGAGAAGTATTTGGGCAAAGATCAATGAAATCACAAGAAAAATGGAATGTACTGCATTCAGTTGCTACAGAGAAAGGAAATAGGTTAGAATTTCAAGAAATGGCCTACAAAACCTTTAATAAGAGCATAATATTGTAGTGATGAGAAATTTAAAGAACCGCTATACTAACTATGACAAAAGAAGAGCAACTAATATTTTCTTGATGATAATTTCATCCTTTACAAGGTAAAAGAACTGATGAGGAGACCTAATATTTTGGGCCTGATTCTTTTTTTTTTTTTTTAAATTTAATAGCCTTTTATTTACAGGATATATACATGGGTAACTTTACAGCATTAACAATTGCCAAACCTCTTGTTCCAATTTTTCACCTCTTACCCCCCCCACCCCCTCCCCTAGATGGCAGGATGACCAGTAGATGTTAAATATATTAAAATAGAACTTAGATACACAATAAGTATACATGACCAAAACATTATTTTGCTGTACAAAAAGAATCAGGCTCTGAATTATTGTACAATTAGCTTGTGAAGGAAATCAAAAATGCATGTGTGCATAAATATAGGGAATGGGAATTTAATGTAATGGTTTTTAGTCATCTCCCAGAGTTATTTTTCTGGGCATAGCTAGTTCAGTTCATTGCTGCTCCATTAGAAATGATTTGGTTGATCTCGTTGCTGAGGATGGCCTGATCCATCAGAACTGGTCATCATCTAGTATTGTTGTTGAAGTATATAATGATCTCCTGGTCCTGCTCATTTCACTCAGCATCAGTTCGTGTAAGTCTCTCCAGGCCTTTCTGAAATCATCCTGTTGGTGATTTCTTACAGAACAGTAATATTCCATAATTTTCATATACCACAATTTATTCAGCCATTCTCCAACTGATGGACATCCATTCAGTTTCCAGTTTCTAGCCACTACAAAAAGGGCTGCCACAAACATTCGTGCACATACAGGTCCCTTTCCCTTCTTTATAATCTCTTTGGGATATAATCCCAGTAGTAACACTGCTGGATCAAAGGGTATGCACAGTTTGATAACTTTTTGAGCATAGTTCCAAACTACTCTCCAAAATGGTTGGATTCGTTCACAACTCCACCAACAATGCATCAATGTCCCAGTTTTCCCGCATCCCCTCCAACAATCATCATTATTTTTTCCTGTCATCTTAGCCAATCTGACAGGTGTGTAGTGGTATCTTAGAGTTGTCTTAATTTGCATTTCTCTGATTAATAATGACTTGGAGCATCTTTTCATATGACTAGAAATAGTTTCAATTTCTTCATCTGAGAATTGTCTGTTCATATCTTTAACCATTTTTCAATTGGAGAATGGCTTGATTTTTTATAAATTAGAGTTAATTCTCTATATATTTTGGAAATGAGGCCTTTATCAGAACCTTTGACTGTAAAAATATTTTCCCAGTTTATTGCTTCCCTTCTAATCTTGTCTGCATTAGTTTTGTTTGTACAAAAACTTTTCAGTTTGGTATAATCGAAATTTTCTATTTTGTGATCAGTAATGATCTCTAGTTCTGCTTTGGTCATAAAGACCTTCCCCTTCCACAGGTCTGAGAGGTAAACTATCCTGTGTTCCTCTAATTTATTAATAATTTCATTCTTTATGCCTAGGTCATGAACCCATTTTGACCTTATCTTGGTGTACGGCGTTAAGTATGGATCAATGCCTAGTTTCTGCCATATTAGTTTCCAATTTTCCCAGCAATTTTTATCAAACAGTAAGTTCTTATCCCAAAAGCTGGGATCTTTGGGTTTGTCAAAGACTAGGTTGCTATATTTGTTGACTGTTTTATCCCTTGAACCTAATCTATTCCACTGATCAACTAATCTATTCCTTAGCCAATAACAAATAGTTTTGGTAACTGCTGCTCTATAATATAATTTTAGATCTGGTACAGCTAAGCCACCATCATTTGATTTTTTTTTCATTAATTCCCTTGAAATTCTTGACCTTTTGTTTTTCCATATGAACTTTGTTGTTATTTTTTCTAGGTCATTAAAATAGTTTTTTGGGAGTCTGATTGGTATAGCGCTAAATAAATAGATTAGTTTAGGTAATATTGTCATCTTTATTATATTTGCTCGCCCTATCCAAGAGCATTTAATATTTTTCCAATTGGTTAGATCAGACTTAATTTGTGTGAAAAGTGGTCTGTAATTTTGCTCATAAAGTTTCTGATTTTCCCTTGGCAGATAGATTCCTAAATATTTTATATTATCAGTAGTTACTTTAAATGGAATTTCTCTTTGTAACTCTGACTGTTGGATTTTGTTAGTGATATATAAGAATGCTGATGACTTATGTGGGTTTATTTTATAACCAGCAACTTTGCTAAAGTTGTGGATTATTTCTAATAACTTTTTAGCAGAATCTCTGGGGTTCTCTTTTGGGCCTGATTCTTACCAACAGAGAGGAGCTGTTGCTAGGCAGGAATAAGGATAATCTTGGAACAAACTCACCACTACTTTTTAGAATTTGTGAAGCTTAAAATTGTATTATTCTTTTTAATTATCTCATTATTACCTCATATAGAGTTTGTATATAAGAAAACACTTTTGGTAGAGATATTAGATTAAAAATCAAATTTACAGGATATTAAGGAATGAATTTACAAAGAAATCAGTGATTATAAACTCATTATGAATTTACTAAGAATAATTTATAGCAAACTAGTTTTATATTTTTCTTAATAGGATTGTTAGAGAGTTAAATGTAAAAACATAAATACTATATGTTGGTGTCAACAAGGCATTTAGAAAAACATCTCATCTATATGAATAAGATGCAGAAATATGGACCAAAAGGAAATATGAATTAAAGAGTATTTAATGAATTGAACAGTCATCCATATACAGAAAGTATTAATAGAGTGACGTCAACCTTGAGTGAGGTCTCTCCTGCTTTCTAAAAGTCTTATCAGTCAGCAACTTGACCCTGTCTTACCCAACATTTTAAATGCACTTTTACCAGCTTAAATAAGACCAAATGAAACATGCTTGCAAAGAAAAAAATTAAATGATAAAAAATTGGGAGGGATAGCCAATGTTATTAATGATAGAAATAAGGTTGAAGTGATTTTGACAGATCAGAATTCTTAGCAAATATGAATAAGATGAAGTTTCAGCAGGAATTAATATAAGGGAATAAGGAGTGACATAAATTCATAACCTATGTTAAAATTTAAAATACACAAGTATAAGATGTTAGAGTTTGGTTTGACAACAATTCATATCAGGATCAATATTAGCTGATGATGTATGCCTTGAGTGTTAAAAACACAATTCATATAAGGCTTCATTAGCTTCATATATCGTGTCTATCTAGATTGAGAGAGGCAAAAATGTCCATGTATATTGCACTATTCATACTGTGTATGATATACTGTGGTTAATTCTTGGTACTTTATTTTAAAAGGATCAAAATAAACTGGTGTATCCAAAGAATAATACCAAGCTGCTAATAGATCTGGCAGCCATATTATATAACAAATGAGAAAAAGAACTAGGTGCTTAGCTTGGGGAAAGAGAAAAAAATCAAAAGACAGAAGAATGCCTGAATTCTCCTCCAAATCCCTCTTAACCACATTTAAAAATGCTTCAAAATAAATTTTAGAGTAGTGTAATCCACAAAAAGACAGGATCAAACAATTTTCCAGCTCAAGATAATTTAGAAGTTAAGTGGTGAAAGATTTGTTGCCCCAGGATGAGAATGGAGCACAGGCCAGGCAAGCACAGGGCACATCTTATTCAACCAGTAGGAAGCTTTGAGGGTGACAGAATCAGTGGCAACAGGAGCAGTTTCCAAACCTCTCAGCCCACAGATAGTAAGGGGGGTCTGATAGTTGGAAAGAAAGAGATTAACTTTTGGTGCTGTTTGGGCATAACTAGGTCCTGAGTTATTCTGGAGTTCAGGGGCTCACTATTTGCCCTTTGTATTTGTATTGGATGTCTTATAGCTAATTTACTAGCTTGTAACCAGGACATAGTAGCCAATGCTGCTGTAGATTCCTCTCATTATATTCCCCTGCATGTGGAGCCTGGGTCTCTCCAGTGCCTATACTCACTGCCTCCTTCCATGTCCAATTGAAACAGACCTTTTTTGAAGTTCTTACAAAATATATTCTGCTGGAAATTTGTTACACTCCAAATATTTGTAGGTTCTGTCATTCCAAAATGAGTTCAGAGGCTTGATCTGTTGTTGATCTGAGGGACATCAGGTGGAGCTCAGACAAAGACGTATCTCCGTTCTGCTATCTTGGCTCTGCCTCTCTTCCAGTATCTTTGACCAAAAAACCCATAAGCAGTACGGTCCGCAGAGTACTGAAATGTCATAGCCAATTGAATAATGGGACAAGAAAAACAACATGGATTAAAACCCCCAAATATAAAATACCTGTAGGATACTGTATGAAAGTACAAAGACAAAATACAAACAATCCCTACCCTCAGTGACAGTGTTGTTCATATTTATTTAGTGCTTTTGTTGTCATGGGCTGAAGAATTTTTCTCTCTTGCTATCATCATCTCTATCCTGTCCTTCCCACATCAGAAGGCATTCATCTCAACCAATGAAGAGAGTCACATACTACTAGACTTTGGGATTGGGGTTATACTGTGAGAAAAATGTTTTACACAGATTATTTTATTCATACTCAAAATAAAATCTCATTTTACAGGTAGAAAAGAGATAAATTACTTGCATAAGTTCACTGAGTTAGTAATAAGGAAGGATTCAAACATGGCTTTTCCTGACTCTGTGTTCAGAATTCTATCATTGTTGCAGAAGCAGTATGTTCTATATATCTAGAAATAGATCAGTAAATATAACATATATGAAGAATTGTTATGTTCTATATATCTAGAAATAGATGAGGAAATATAACATATATGAAGTATTGTTTCAATGTCTACAATGTATCAAAAGGAAAATATAGCTAACAACTGAAGGAGATCAGAAAAGATTTTATGTAAGGAGGAGAATAATCACAGTAGTAATCACAAACAGTGATATGAAGGAAGCTCAATATTCTAAATGGCACAAATATATTCTATACAGGGAATTCAACTGTGCAAGGGCATGGAATTGAGATAAAAGAATGTTGCTATATTTAAAATAAATCTAGTAGGTCAGACTTTTTTACAGACCTTTATGACCAGGATATTTGGTAGAACCTATTACCCATGATCTCCTTAAGTGGTTTGCAACATTTGAAATGATAAAAACTTTTAACTCCAAGCTTATTCTATTTCATAGAGATGAATTGTGGCTAATCAGTTTGATCATAAATTACATTTGAAATGTTTCTGTAACTGATCTGCTACTATGCATATGGATAACTGCTCTAAAGCTTTTTGAAATTGCAACAGCTTGATATTGTTTGATTCCATAATATCTTTCAATTATACCCCTCTAGGAGTACTAAACAGATTTCCTAAGTACCTTTAAAACATATTTTAAAAATAAGCTAGTTTTCTTTTTTTTTTTAAACATATTTGATACTGATACTTTTTGGTTCTGGATACATTCCATCCCTTTTCCATCTTGTACCCAACAAGCCATTCCTTGACACACAGATAAAAAAAGAAAGGGGGAAATTAAGAAAAAAAAAACAGCTAATACATCAAATCTGATAGTAAATTTAATGTTTCACATTCATACCCACTCTCTTTTGAAAATCAGGGAAGGATATGCATTTTTAAAAACTCTTCTTCAGGCCTAAGATTTGTCATGATAATTGCATATCACTCAATCTCTCTCTCTCTCTTTCTCTCTCTCTCTTTAAGAAGGAAATTTATATAGCTATTTCTTAAAAGAGGAAATCTGGAGAGACCCTCTTCAATTTCTAAAAACAAGGAATGCTTCATGAATTTACATGTCATCCATACATGAGCAGGGGCCATGCTAATAATCTTCTCTGTATCATTTCAATTTTAATATATGTGCTATCAAAAATGAGCACCGTTCAATTTAACTTTTTTTTTTTCAGTTATACTATTGGCATTAGCGTGTAGATTGTTTTCCTTGTTCTGTCTATTTCCTTCTACATCAATTCATGTCTTATTATCAAATTTCTTTGAATTCATCATATTCATTATTTCTTGCAGTGCAGTAATTTTTCATTATACGAGTGTGTTGCAATTTGTATAGCTATTTACCAATCACCAATTTGTTATTTCATGACACACATTGAAATAATTGGAAATGCTCAGCAGTGTTTCAAAATGGTAGTGGGAATTCCTAGTGAAATGAACAAATGATGGTTTTGTGTAAAGAATCAGTTTATCCCATCACATAATCTGTTTTCTCTATGAAGTTAGGATCATTTTATTTCTTTGGCATATTGTATTATCTATTTCCCCCTAATTATTATGTTAGTATTAAGCAAATTAAGGATTGAATTGGTATTTAAGTTTGTAAATCCTTCATCTATTCACCATTTCTTAAGTGTATACTATATGGGATTCACCATTTTAAATGCTATACAAGATTCAAAGATCAGTTAGACATGATTTTTGACTCAAGGAATTTATTAAGGTTCAAATATATCTAGTGAACAATTATAAATATGTAAGAGAAACAAAGTTCCAAGAGTTCAGGTTAAGTACTCTTTCTGATCTATGTTTTGAGGATATCTGCAAAGTCTGTCACAAAAAGAACTTTAGAAATCAGGATGGTAGCTTTGTCTCCTAAATCAAATGCCAGTTCTCATTCATCTTTTTGAGTCACCGTTCCCAGTCAGTAACTATGTTCCAAAAGCTGAAAATGCCCTTTTAAAAAATTTCCTTGTTTCCATTCTCTTGTTCTCATTGTACTCTATCTTTATCAGGCAGTAGAAAGATCTGTCCAAAACTTAGTGGAGTAAAACTAAAGCACAGCCATGCCTTGTCAACACTATTTATGGTCTGACTGTAAAGATGGACCAAGGAAAAATCAGGAGGATTTGACAGTCTGTGCACGCAAAAGATTCTCATGTTGAAATGGTACATCTCACTTGTCAAACAGAAAACGGAGGCAAGGAAATCCATATCTATGATTATCTGCTTCAGTACATTGTCCATTTCTACAGACCCCACATTAATCATTTATCTTGACTGGTTTCACACACAAAATTCCCTCTCTGAAACAAACAACATCCTTTTTGTTTTCATTTCTCTTTTCACTTTACTTATACAATCCTTATTAAATTTCCTAAATTTCATTTATTTCCATCAAGAGCAATGATTATGAATGGAATGTGCTTTTTAAAAAATTTGTAAGAACATCTTTTTGGACCCATTTCCTGATTAAGGCAATGCTATAATAGATAATTTCATAAGTCAATCTCAAATGTCCTCATAAAACTATAATTGATCAATATTTTATGCTAATAGGTCTAATTCAATGTATGCTTAAATCATAAATTTTAGCCTTCTTATCTTTCTAAGGAGCAATCATTTAATTTCCTTGAGCTTCAGTTTCCTTAATGAATAAGAGACTTGGACTAGATGTCTTCTAACGTCTTTTCTAGATCCAAGATGTTGGCCTTTGTCCTGGCTCCAACATTCTTTTATTTTGTGAATTTCAAATTCCAGTTCTAGATGCTGAAAATACTTTTGTCTCATCCATAAGGAAAAATATTGAGAACTAGTCCATGGAAGGAAGTGCCTGAGAATTTCCTGGGGTGCTGATTGTTCCCAAGAATTGGTTAATTCCATATTTGCCTAGGAGAGAGTACCTCTATATTTGCATATGAAAGGATAACTAGAGAGCTATTCTGTGTTGAGAGAAAGGCAACTAGGTCAGGATGAATAGCTCCAGAGGATTATTTGTAAATAAGAACTATTTCATTTATTTAATGAGCATTTTAAAATTATGACTATGGTCTAGATACTTGTACTTAAAGCTAGGGAATCAAGGAATATGTTGATATGTACGTTTACACATTCACACATACATACATGCATGTATACATGCATCTAGTGTCCCTCAAAAGGCTTAGTGCATTATAAGCTTTAATCACTCCAAAAGCATATTTATGCTTATAAACACACACTTATAAAACTTTTGGAAACCTTATTTATATTGATTATAAACCTATCTAGTTTTATGAATTTTAGTAATGACTTTAAATGGCTAATTTTAATAAGACAGAACACTTATGGATATTGTGCATTTGTTTCTGGATGACACTTTCTCAAGTTTGTGAATCAGTATGGTAAGTCTCCTTGCTTGTCACCTTAGTCACCTGATCTATCTCCCTCCATTAGATTTATTCTTGAGGAATAATGTCAAAAATGCTATGTACACATCAAAACCTTATTCTTTGGATGACCTTAAGATTAAGATTACAAATGTAATCCCTTCTGTCATAAAGAAGCTGATGGAAGTTTTTTAAAATCCAAGAATCACACACACACACATAAAACACACACACACATACATGATGGTAGTTATGTTGAAATTTAATAAAAAAAACCATAGTAATATTTTGAATTTTAAATAATTTGCCTTTTGTATGTTGTTTTTGTAAGTTTGTGACATACTTCTTAAATTATTAAATCTATTAAATAGGATTTTGGATGTGTATTTGCATGAATCTGGATACAAATGGTCCTCCAAAATTATTTTTCCCCCAGTCAGTAGTCTCTCAAAAATATATGTGAATACATGAATGTATGTTGCTCACATATAATATTTAATAATAATAACAGTAATGATAATTGTTGGCAATTGTATGACAATTTAATGTTTACTAAGAACTTTATATGTGTTTTCCTGTATTCTTAGAATACACTGAAAAGTAAGTGCTATTATTATCTCTATTTCACAGATGAGGAAATAGAAATAAACAGAAGTTAAGTGACTTACCCAAGAGGACACAGCTACTATGTGTCAAAAATCATATTTGAATTCAAGTCTTCATCTTATATACTGTATTAGCTATCTACTTCAATATTTTAAAGTCTTAAATAATTTACCTTTCATATTCATATATGTGGTTAGACATATACATTATCTTTGAATTTCTAACTCTAAGAATAACTATCTGAACATATACCTATATATATGTATGTATAGATAGGCATAATAGTAGATACCATCCAGGAAATTATATGCTTACATTCTGTTCTACTCAAATTACATTTATAAGTACACAAGTCTATTTATTTATATTTATAGGGACATTTATAAGGACACAAGTCTAAATTTATAAGTAAGACTCTGCCTGTAATAATAGCTCACTTTTTAACAAAGTACTTTACATTCAGGAATTTATTTAATCTTCATAACAACCCCATGAGGTCAATATCCTTACCTGTAAGCAGTGCTAGTAGGTCAAATTTACATAGAGCTTTGAACTTATAACTGTAAATTAGTAATATAAATATTTTAGTTTTCTTTCTAGATGAAGAAACAAAAGCATTCTAAAGCTAAATAATTTATTTTTTGTGACAGAGCTGTGAAGTGGCAGGAATTTGAATCCAGGTCTTCTGATTCCTTATACCACAGCTTCCAGTATATTTATCTTATCTCATTTAGTGAACTCCATCCTCTTAGATCACTAAATATCCCCCACTGAACTCAGGCTTTCCCTAAAGCTATTCTTAATTTATTATTTCCTCTCTTACCAGTCCTATTAATTTCTGTTACTAAGGATTAAATGATGCTGTGATTTATTCCTGATTTATTCCTCAGAGCTATTACAAACCAGTTTGAGTTCACTGCCTTCATTTTAATACATTATCCTGAAGTCAACACAAGACAACCCAATCATTTATGATGCTATTCACTTGGAGGATTTCCCTGAGGTATTCTGTATATTGTCCATAGTTATTAACTACTCAAGCAACAGAATGACCCAGTTTAGCTAATAAAGCCATAAGCAGCTCTTTCTGATATACAAAGCACAAGTTGGTAATTTATCTAAGGACACAAGTTAGAGATCTAGAGAATGAAGACAAGTGTCAGCCTTAGTTTTTCTTTTCTAATTTACAAGCAGCCAACCTGAACCGAATGATGCTTAATGTTAAGTCAGTGAAAACTGGAGGACAACTCATGGGAGTGCCTCCAATAGCTGGAATATCTAGAGTTAACAAGGGAAGTCCAATGGATTATCTGAGGTTTTGAAAGGTTAAATGATATACCTAAGATGGCCCAGCTAGTAAAAATCTTCAAGGAGATTTGAATCCAGGTGTTCTATGCACTATATAACACCTCCCTAAATAATCATCAGTTATTTGATTTGTATTATTTCAAAGAAGTGCCTCATTTCTACCTTTGACATTTAACTTTACAATTATTCATTTTAGTAGAATTTCTGGAGGACTAACATTAACAACAAATTATGTTTAAATTGACTCTATATACCTTATATTGGTTTATATACCAAGACATAGCAGTCTTGTGAGGTAAATAGTACAAGTTTTAGTCTGAATATTTTATAGATTAAGAAACTGAAGATGAGGTCAAATGACCTGTATCTGATAATATATCTAATATAGAGTATAATCATGACTTGACATCTTTTAACCAAATCCAAATTATTTCTACTATTGTCTAACTTTTATGCCAAATGCACTAGCTACCTCACTCAATTATTGAAATTCTAAGTATTTTCATATAGGACAGGTTTACAACTTTTCTGGATATATCAGTCTTGTAACTCCCTCCCTTCATTCACTGTCTGAACTTCAATTTCTTAGCTCTATCCTGGTTAATTCTCTACATGTCTTGAACATTCAGTTTCATTTAAGGCTTCTTTCTTTGGTGGATGTGATTCTAACTTTATCATGGTCTGAATGACATTTAACCTCTCACAGATCTGACACACGGCTTGCTCAAACACACCACTCCTTCATTCCCTAGCACACAGTGCAGCTGTCCTCCTGTCATTCCAATCCCTTGTATATCCTTGGGTTGCATTTCCTTTGTTCATATCAACACCGATCCCTTTCCTCAAGCATTTTTGTCAATCAGAAAATGGTCAGATGTTGCATTTTTTTTCAAATATAGGATAATATGACATCGTCTTTTAAATTTCTTAACATTTACTCCTTTATTAATGTGGTTCCCTTGTTACCTCATTTACCATTCTTATATTCTTGACAGTTCCTTAAAAGGAAGCAGTTCTTCCTCCCCCTATTCCTGCATTTATTATCACTTTTCACTACTGCTGTCAGCTTAAATTAGGACACAAGGATATCTGGGATAAACATGTCCTGTTCTGAGAACTGTTTTTTTTTTTTTTTAATTGAATTTCATCTTATAAAATAAATAGCATCAATTTAGCATCTTATAAAATAACTTTTATTTACCACAATTTTTAGAAAAGAAAATATTAATTTCAAATGATGAAAATGTACATGTAGATTGTCCATTAAATGCATTTATAGTTTTGCTTTGGTTATTTTGATTATAAAAGAAGAAAAAGATGAATTTTTAATCTGGCTAAGATTCCTAAACGTGAAAGGTAGGATTGGAGTAGGGGTGTACTAAGTCTTGTTAGATATTCAGAAAGTTTAGAGGGAAAAAAGCCATAAATAGGCAAAAGATATTTTCCCTCAGTGCCAAGTGCAAGTTATTGCTCATTATTTAAAATAACTGATCCCTCTCATTTTTATTTTATACAAGATGAAATTGGAGCCTGGAAAACAGGGTATATAACACAAAGGAGTACATTTTTAAAGTAACCCAATAGATTCATCCACTCACATAGACCATCATAGATTATGGTTTGCATTTGACTAAGTTAACTTAGTTAGTTGGATTATAATATTGTTGAGATTTCAGGCATGTGTCCAGTCCTTATGCAGAAAAGAACCTTCTAACTGATAATGACTGATAGTTGTATATTGTATGTGTAAGGTTAAGAAGTCATCTTCTAAATGTATGTGTTGTCATAAAGATACTGTGATGAAAATATGGATGTTCTGGTACACTTAATCATTCTTGCTGGGTGGAAAAATTCAAACAATGAATCCAAGCATAACACACTGATGATTTAATTTGCTTGATTTAGTGACTTCATTGATTTAGTGATGCTATCAATTATTTAGTGGACCACCAGTTAGAAATTCATTGAAATCAGAAGGCATGGTAGATCTCTTCATCTCAGGACTTCTGGACTGCAATGAGCTAGGCCAGTATGGTGTACAAATTTAGGATTAGTCATTAATATTATGAGTTTTTCATAGGTCAGGGCCACCAAGTTGCCCAAAGAAGGAATAAATTGACCTTAATTGGAAATGAAGCAAGCCAAACTTCCCATGCTGTTCAAAATAGGATCAGGCCACTGAAGTTGTAGTTTGGCTGAGATAGTGAGAAAGGATGTAAAAAAAACCCAAAACAAAAACAATAAGTTTATTGACCTATTAAAAAAATTCCATGAGGGAAGCAATAACTCCTCGTGCATTTTAGTCTTGTTGGCAGAAAATTCTTCCTGATGTTTTTAGTAAATTTCCTAATTTCTTCCTCCCCCAGCAACAGCAAAAATAGAAAATAAAATATTGTCATGAGTACATTATCCCTTCTATGCATTTGAAGATTGCATCAGTTTATTCAGAATCCATATTTTGTATTTTAAAAATATCAATAGCTTTTACATTCATATTGACATAATTTTCAAATATATCCTTAATTACTATACCCACTTAGTGATCCTTTATGTCAAAAACAATAAATAAATAAAAAAGAGAAAGAGAACTTTTTTTGGTCACTATTGTTTAACAAAATAAATTACCATATGAACCATCTGATAGTTTTGTGTGATGTCTTAAAGCATGTAAAGTAACCCAAGTTACTTTAGTAACTTAGTGGGTGAGTGCTGGGCAGGGAAAACCTGAATTCAATTTCTGCCTCAAATACTTAACTCAGGGACTATGGGAATTTACTCAACTTCTCTCAGTCTCAGTTTCCCCATTTCTAAAATGGGGAATAATCATAATACCTACTTCATCAAAGGATTAGAGCATCATGGGGCTCTCTAGAAACAAAAGTGGGCAGGAGAACAGTGATAATAGTGCAAGCTATGCTTGGCACATTATAAGTGCTTAATGTTTATCAATTGATTAATTGAGGACAGGGACTAACTTTTGTCTGCTTTTGTATCACCAGCACTTAGCAAAGAGTCTGACACATAGTACATGCTTAATAAATGATTACTGAATGATTGACTGACTGCGTAGTTAGAATCTCATCCAACTATGGAGGAAAGAGCACTGGCTCCAGAAATATAGGCTCATGTCCACGCTCAACCCTTTATTGGCTGGATGACCACAAACATGTCACTTAATGTCTCCTGGGCCTCAGTTTCCTTACAAGTACAATGAGAATAACTGTCACCCACAGGATTATTCTGAGGAAAGCACAAAGTACCATAGATATGTGAGTTATTTATACAAGTGTTCCAAAGTATTCTCAGAAGCCTTTATATTCGTAAAATCTTACATCCTTCAGAACTGTGATCAAAGCAGCAAATAGTGACTTCAAAGGACCAATGATGAAACTTATCTTTCACCTCTTGACAGAGAAGTAATGACCTAGAAATGCAGAATGAGAAATATATTCTCAGACCTGGCCAGGGTGCTGATTTGTTTTACTGGGCTAGATATGTTTGTTATAAGGGAGGGTTTATACTTTGGTAGGCATAGTCAGTTAGGGATGGGTAGTGAATGATATATTGGAAACAATACCTATAAAAGCTAGTTTGTAGATTTTTTTTAATTGTTCTTTTCTCTGTCATACATCTTTTAATGGTTTTACAACTAATAAACATATCTACTAGTAGGGAAAAACTGATGAAATACATATCAGTCTATTTCTTAATAGGATAGTAACATTGTCTCCCACATGTAAGATGGGGATGTTATGTGACTTGAAGGGATGTAGAATAGACTGTTCCAGGATTTTCTTGTCCCTTCCTCCACTGTCCTTCTCCAAGAAAGATTTAATTTTTTCTAGAAGAGGAAGCAATGGTTTGAAGCCAGAGGCTTTGGCAGTCTGTTCTTCTCAGAGAGATGGAATACTAGGCTAGGATTATATTTATTTGTTTCTATTAGTATTATTAGTCTAGGGGAAGTGACTTTTAAGTATATTTCTGATCACTTGGACTTGAAGGAAGCCATGGAAGCCAGGAGATAGAGATGAGCATGGAGAGCAATTCAGTCATGGATGCAGCCAAAAAAAAAATGTCCAGAGTTGGGGAGATGAAGTTATATAATAGATTTCTTGACCTGGAGTCCAAAAGACTTGGGTTAAAAAGATATTGTTGTTTCAGTTGTGTGAAACTTAGTGATTCCATTTGGGGTTTTCTTGGCAAAGATAATGGAGTAGTTATGAAGAAAATGCCATTTCCTTCACCAAGCTGATTTTATAGATGAGAAAACTAAAGCAAACAGGTTTAAGTGACTTACCCAGAATCACGTAGCTATTAAGTATCTGAAATTAGATTTAATGTCAAATCTTTCTGATTCCAGGATAGCTAGGTGGCACAGTGGATTGACCATTAGGCTTAGAATCAGGAAGACTCATCATCATGAGTTCAATACAGTGCCAGTTCTAGAGTCAGGAATATCTGAGTTCAAATTTGGCCTCAGACAATAATTGTATGATTTTGGACAACTCACTTAACCCTATTTGCCTCACTTTTCTCACCTAAAAGATGAGCAGGAGAAGGAAATGGTAAACCATTCCAGTATCTTTGCCAAGAAAATCCCAAATGGATTACACATAATTGAAAAATAATCAAACAACAATTTCCTTACTCCAGCTTGGGCACTCTATTTACTTCAATACTTAGTGGCCTAAATAATGGGCACATTATTTCTATGAGCCTGGGCAAGGCTTTTACCTTCGCTGTGCCCCAGATAAGTCCTTAAGATGAATCTGATAAAATAAGGGGTTGAGGAAGTCACAGGTCTTCCCCATATTCAAGTTCTTTCACTAAAAAATATAATTCCTCTTCAAATCTGATTATTTTACCATTTTCTCCACTAAACACAGGTTGCAAATTTATGTATTCAGCAAGACAGTAGTATGAGTTAATGTGAGAAATCCATTTTTCCTTTTCCTATACATCTGAATTATCTAAAAAGAAACTAGCAGTAGCCTACCACATTGTGGGGCAGGCAAAAGAAGGAAGTCATATTTGATGAGATCACAGATATAGAGTAGATTCTGTAAAAATGTGGGGTTTTCTACTAACATCATAAACATCATGGATACAGATAGATCTAGTGACTGCTTATATATCTATTTTCAAAATATTAATTTAGCTTAGTGTGTAAAGGATTATTTCCAAAAGGATGGCCATTGAAATATGTAACCATAAGAAATCAGAAGGAATTCTTATTCATATCTATGAAAGAAGCACACACAACAATTGAACAAATAAAATTCAATATATTTGGAAACTTTCTATGTAATTTATATGCTATCTAGTCCTTGAATGTTTTCAGGGGTTGATTTTCATTTTGTCTCAGTGTCCTCAGCAGATATTAGAACATTTTGCACTTAGTAGGCTCTTAAGATGTCTTTTGAATTTAATTGGATTGAATGAAAGTGAGAGAGCTTGAGATTGCTTTGCCCACACTTATTTTATGCTCAGATTGTTAAGACAGAATGACAAATCGCCCTGTGATATGCAAAGTGCTACAGTTAGCACACTTGCTAATCCCTCTGTGCTTTGGACAATTTGCATGTATTAAATGACCCATATAATTTCCTATAATTAGGGTGTTACCACATAGTTAAGGAGATTTGTGAAGTAACATATGGGCTAGTTAGTGCCATTGTGGCAAGATGCACCTCAGATAATAGAAGAGGCCAACCTGAAGGATAGGGAGAAGAGGGCTGAGTCTAATTACTAGTAGTAAATGGAATTCAGCCCATCTTTATTCTGGTAGATTTCAGTTTTGCTTCTTATGGATTTTGTATTTCAGTATGTGTGTTCATTTGGCATGAAAGCAGGAACTAAAGAGAATGAATCTCTAAAGACACATTTAATCATGCAGAACCAAGGGAAAAGTTAATCCTACAATATTATTCAAAGAAAGAAAGGACTATCCTTTTGACTACTTTTGGAAAAAAAATCAAGCCTGAAGTTCTGTGACTTGATTCTCTGTTGCATTTCCACATAATTATGGCTATAGTAAATAATTTTATATTTCAAAATCAAAAATTATTAATCTATGTGTCATATTTAAGCATCTCAGAAAGTAACTTTATGCACTGTTCTATCCAATGAATAAATATTGGCCATATATATCATAAACAGATTTTATAAGCTTTTCTCTCATTTCTTTGCAGATACAGGAGGCCATGAGGGAAGACTATTATATTTAGTGTCAGTCCATAGATGTCAATGATTTTACTGGACACATTTTTTTCTTTCCTGCCTGTTTCTTTCTTTACTCTTTGTTATAAGAGATATCTTTCTGGGAAGAGGAGAAAGTAGGATTATATTCATAAGTAAAGATGATATTAAAATAAAAAGATTAATGACATTTTAACAATAAACAAATTTTACATTTCATTCAAAGGTTTAATAACTTTAAAAATGATTACTGGGGAATTTACTATTATCCAAGGCTTCTTAAACTTTTCTCACTCAAGGCTGGTTTTTGCCTGAGAAATTTTTATGTAACCCCAGCTTGAATGTGAGCCAAGGCATTTCTGGCACTGTTTGTGCATGAGCACATGCAAAGTGTGCATGTTGTATGCTCAGAACAAAGCCAGTGAGGTCATTTGATGCAATAAGAACAAGCATTGCCGGAAACACCTCAGATTCATTATGTGTTTGATCTTGAATTAATTTTTGGTCATTGCATTCAGAAACCCTTTTTACTGTTGCCAATGTGATCCCATGGGGTCACAGTCCACAGTTTAAGAAGCTTTGCTATAATCAGTCCCTGGGCTTTGAGTCAAGACTTTTTTGGGAAGACCTAACTAGTTATGTGATTTTAGGCATGTATAAGTTAAGACTTATTTGGGTCTCAGTTTCTTTATCTATAAAATGAAGTGATTAGGTTAAATAGCCTCTACTAATGTCATTTCAACTCAGACTTTCTTTTCTGCAAACAACCACAATTAAGCAGGCAATCTATCCTGTCTTCCAAATAACTGATAAATGTATTGGATTCAAAATGGCCAACAACATATCCCAAGAGCACCATACTAGAAAATTCTCTCTAAGTTAATCCTCACTCCATTAATCAGCAATTTTGGTGTCTAATTACTCAATTAGAATCAAACTCACAAATAAATACTACCAGTTAGGCCACTCTGCATTTTCTCCATAAGAATATTAGGAAGGAAGAAAACAAGAATTTATTCAGTGTCTATTTTGTGCCAAGGACAGCTAGGTGGCACAGTGGAGAAAGTGACAGATATGGAGTCAGAAAGATTCAATTTTCTGAATTCAAATCTGGCTCAAACATTAGTAGCTCTGTGACCCTGGGCAAGTCAGTTAACACTTTTTGCTTCAGTTTCTCTCATTTGTAAAATGAGCTGGAGAAGGAAATGGCAAACCACTCCAATATCTTTGCCAACAAAATGCCAAATATGTAATCAGAAGAATCTTATCTTTATATGTTCCCATATTTTGCTACCTATGTACATTAACATCACCATAAATGGCTGCCAATTACCTGTTTTGTAATATATTAATATACAGTGTTAATAACCATTAAAGCAGATAGTTCTGAGAGACCTACCACTTTTAGAAATGTGCTGTAGTTATTTGATAAAAAGCTATTACTCCATTGAAGTAAAACTTCTGACAAGAATTAATTATTTTATAAAGACGGAAAAATTTCCCTTTATGATTTCTGATGTCACCAAATGCCATCAGAACAGATTGTGCCTTATATGTTAAATGAAGGGACATATTCATTCCTAAGGGTGTTTCTGTTCATTGAATGGTTAAAATTGCTATATGCATTCTGATAATCTGTTTCATAAAGAACACACGTATTCTAAAGAAAAAGGCTTGATAAATAATAGCCCTATAATTCTAACTAAAATATTTTATATTTCTAACAATCTAGGGGTTGAAATTCAGAAAACCAAAGAACTCATCTTTTTAATATATTAATAAGTATCGAGCTTCTAAATAAAATACTTTCTGCTCTCTTCCTCCCTTCCTTCCTCCATCCCCCCTTCCCTCCTTCCTCCCTCTCCCCTTTCCTCCCTCCCTTCCTCCCTCTCCCCTTTCCTCCTTCTCTCCCTCCCTCCTTTCCTCCCTCTCTCCTTCCCTTCCTCCCTTCCTCCCTTCCTTCCTTCCTTCCTTCCTTCCTTCCTTCCCTTCCTTCCTTTTAAAGCAGAATTGACAGCAGAAATCTCCTGGAGGAAATCAAGGAGCAGCAGAGCTGATTTAGTCCATTAAAAATATTCAACTGCAGCTGTGCCCCAAGCACTGCTAGGCAACACTAATATTCCTTCCTCATTGACTGTCTAGCTTTTTAACCATACCAGCTAGCTGTCTCTGATTTTTTGTTTTAAAGCCCCTTCCCCCTTCCTGATCATTTTCTAACAGCTGGTGATCCATAACCTATTTCATGTAGAAGATTAAGAACACAGGACAAGAGCTTCCCAAAACAATCCCTTTTCTTCCTGCACTACTTCCATGTGAACCATTGTTAGGTCTTATTGGTGTATTTCTGAATGAATCCTCCATTCTTTTTTTATTTACCTCCAACTTTGCTGAAAAGACTAATCTAAAAATAAGTCCAAAAGATTATGGTCTCTCAATGTTCCATCTCCATCACACACCAATGAAAATTTTGCTTAGAAAGTTAGAATGAGATGTTTAACATATATTCTATTATTTTCTTTCTAGGGCAGGAGGTTGGGGGAAGGGAGGAGAAAAAAATTTGGAACATAAGGTTTTGAAAGGGTCAATGTGGAAAACTATCTATGCATATGGTTTGAAAATAAAAAGCTTTAAAAAGAAAAAAAAAGAAGAAAAATTTTATGTCAATATGAAAAAAGTGATGGGAGGCTATGTGGTATAATAATTGGAAAATAAGTGACTTTGCTATCAGAGGACTTGGGTTCATATGTTGTCCTTGACATGTGAAATTCATTGAAGTGAAATTTGAAATCAAATTCATTTAATCTCCCTGGATTGTATTTTTTTTTCATCTGTACAATGAGAAAGTTGAGCCTAATGGCCTTTGAAATCCCTTCAAGCTTTAAGATATTTCATGAACATTCACTTTGTACAAAATTATGCATTTAGTAAATATCAAAACCAGAACTCTACATTGTGACCCCTTACTATCCCAGTGTCCATAGTACAAATAGAAAGATTAGAAAGATAAATTGGAATGAACAATTCTTTGCAGATTACTAGACTAGATGGAGAGAAGAAAACAAGTGTTTATTAAACACCTACTATGTGTCAGATACTGTGATAAGCACTTTATCAATATTATCTCACTTGAATCTCACAATAACTCTGGTGGGAGATACAATTACTATCATCATTTGAGGAAATACAGGTTAAGTGATTGACCCAAGATCACACAGCTAGCAAGTATCTGAGAATGGATTTGAAATCAAATCTTCCTAATTCTATCCACTATGCCACTACCTAACGAAGAAAAGACACACAAACACAGACACACACAATTGTTAAGCACTAACATTTTTTATTAAAACTTTTTATTTTCAAAACTTATGCATGGATAATTTTCAACATTCACCCTTGCAAAATCTTGTGTTTCAAATTTTCCCCATTCCTTCCTTTACCCCCGTCCTCTCCTCTCCCCTAGATGGCAACTAACATAATATATGCTAAACATGTACAATTCCTCTATACATATTTCCACAATTATCATGCTGCACAAGAAAAATCAGATCAAAAAGGGAAAAAAAAGAGAAAGAAAACAAAATTCAAGCAACAACAAAAAGAGTGAGAATGTTATGTCCACACTCAGTTCTCACAGTCCTCTCTCTGGGTGTAGATGGTTCTTTCCATCACAAGACCATTGGAACTGCCCTGAATCATCTCATTATTGAAAAGAGCCATAGGACTAACACTGCAAAGAACCCTCCTAGCCTAATTATATAGCATGGAGGCAATTATGAGCCTTGAGTACCATCTCACATAATTTCCCATCAAGTCACACCAAAATGAAAATAATACTAATGTAATCTGGCAATAGGCCTGACACCTTTTCCCTGGGATTACTAGACAGGAGGTAAGGTAAATCTTTGGTAATCAAGAACTGGAAGACTAGCTAGTTTCTGAATAGCTAAAAGCAGTGGTCACCAAGTATGCCTTGTACAAATAAAGAAACCAAATTCCACAGATATCAAGGAATTTTACAAGGCCAAATAGGTGGCATGTGTCAGAAGCAGAACTTGAATCCTAATCTTCATTCAGATAAAATGTCTGGCAATTTGCTAATCAATAAGCATTTAATTAGAGCTTATTAAATAACAAGTACATAGTGAGATAGTGAAATAAGAAAAAGGCAAAAAATACAAACCCAGTCCTTAGAGAGCTCACATTTTAATAGGGGAAACAACATACAAATAAAGATGTACATGCAAGATATATACAGAGCAAATGGAAGACCATCTCAGAGGAATAGTATTACCTGGGAATGGAGGAAGGAAGAAAGTAGGGAGGTAGAAACTGAGGAAAGGGCTCCTATAGAATATGGAATTTGCACCAGGAAAAGCAGAAGGAGGAAGTGAGAAGGAAAAGAGAACATTCCAGGGATGAGGAAGAACCAAGGAATTTATTCTTTATATTTGAGGTCAAAGAATTAATAGGGTCAACCTTTTTATAGACCTATCACCTTTGGCTTAGTTGGACATGCATTATTCATAAAAATAGCCATCTTGTACAAAAAGATGTTTCTATCTCCTGCAACTAAAAAGATCCTAAAACACACACACACACTCCCTCACTCACCCTCACATTCACCAAAGCTAAATGAATAGGACAGCTGCCTTTCATCCAGACCCATCTCTTCAGAGATTCTTGATATTCATTTTGACAAGATGTCACTTACATGTCACTGGTAGAAGGGAGGGAGAGGAGAAAGAAAAATGGGAAAGTTTTCAGAGTATGAGAATGTTCTGGAGTCCTTCCTCTTCCTAGGGTAAACCTACTTCCTTCCCTGCACTCTCTTAGGGACTGACCTTGTTAAAGATGATTATTAGGTCAGTTATCTAGTACATGCCTTTTCAAAATTTGACATTTTAATCATCATGGCCTTTCAAATTCTATGACAGTAAAGAAATTCAGCAGAATATTAAAATTAGAAGACCAGTAAAAGTCCCCAAAAGCTAGGTGGATCCCCCAAAGCCTTCTTTTGTGATTAAGATTGGTGGGAAGGGTACATCACACAATCCAAGTTTATCTTTTTGCATTTGGATGTCTGGGTCTTTTTCTTCCACTCAGTAGAGGTTGAATTATGATTAATTTCAGCATTAATTATGATAAAATTCAGGTCTATACCTTTATTTGCGAGGGGATATTCTCCCCTAATTACTCAAAAAAAGCTGTGTGACCCTACTATCCATCAAGTCCTTGAAAAATGTTATAACCTTTTTCCTGTGACTATTGTAACAGTCAGCTTCCCAGAAATGAAAGTTTTATCCCAAAAAGAGCAAAGAGCAAATTTTTTCTTTGGACAGTTATTTATCTACATGAAAGGCAACCTACTGCTCCTAGTCTCAGTGTTAGGAAATGTAAAGTTCAGGTCCTGTCTCTGAGCAAGACAATTAACCCCTTAGAGTCCCAAATAACTCACTAATTTGTGCTGCAGAGTATGTGCTGATCTGCATTTGGTAGAGGGAATTTCTTCACTGAGAGTTCTCCATAGATAAAATCTTAACTCCAGACTCTTTCTACTTCCCTCTCAAAATTATATAGGAAATTATTATGTTTTCCACATTTTATATGATATTCCATGAAACTATATTTGGCCATGAAAAAGCAGTATTGTTTTTTTCAATTAGAAGAGACTTTAGAGATGTAGTTTAATCCTCTCATTTTACAGAGAAGGAAACTGAGGCTCAGGGAAATTTCTATGTCTATGCAAATGACTTGTTTGAAATCATATGGTTAGATTGTGATAGAGGTAGAATTGAAACCTAGATTGGCTGATTCTACTCAGTGCTATTTTCACTATATCATATTGATGAAGTTCTGGATAGATAGGTGGCCTTAGCAGACAAAGTCTGAAGCAGTGATAGAATTATAATACTTAGGAGGCTAGTAGGAAATGACATAGATGAGATCACCCCAGCCTTAAGTAGGCCTTTTGTTCTTAAGTAGGCCTTTCCTTTCAAGTGGACTTTCAATTACAGTCCCACCTCAGGTGGAAGTCCTTGAAACCCCACCGATGTATCCAATCAGAAAGCTAACTTATGATGTCAACACCTAAAGTTTTATTTCCCTTTCTCTTAGCAGCTTAATAAAATCTTTGCCCCTTGATTTGGAGGTCTATGCCTATAAATTCTTCTGGAACAATTCACAACACTGGCCCATAAATAACCTTAATATGTTGTTGGGATCTCACCCTGTATCTTATCATATCATGGCTAACTCCTTCATACTGGTGACCTGGTGTGGGAAGAGTCTGACTGTACCTAGTAACCTCAAAAATGTTATCTCTAATGATAGAAATATTTAAACAATAGGAATAAAACGAGATATCTTCTATGAATTTATATAAACATAACAATATGTGACAGTTTAAAATTATTATAGAAACATTATTTTCATAATAATTATAAAACAAAATAAATATAGGAGTTGCTAAATTAATAACTTTTATTGTAAGTTGAATAGCTAATTTGTCTTTGATTTTTTTAAAAAAATATGAGGCACAGAGAAAAGTAAATTGTCCTGAGTTCCATGTTCAGTGAGTATGTAAGACAGAATTTGACCCCAGGTCTTCCTGATTGTAAGTCTTGCATTCTACATACTTCTTTCTCAGTATTTTTATTGCTACAGTAAACTTTTATAAAATTAAGAACTGTGTCCCCAGATTTATTAAACTGCAGAGAACTTTTTTTTGTTTGTTTTCAGTTATTGTAGTCTCTTCATGACCCTATTTGTGGTTTTCTTGGCTAATATGCTGGAGTAGTTCACCACTTCTTTCTGTAGTTCATTTATAGATCAGGAAACCCAGGTAAAGTGTTAAGGATCACACAGCTAGCAAGTGTTTAGTGGTGCAGTGGATACAGTTCTGGGCCTGGATCAGGAAGATTCATCTTTGTGAGATCCTAGCTGCGTTCTCCTGGCCAACTTACTTTTCCCTTAGTTTCCTCATCTATAAAATGAACTGAAGAAAGAAATAGCAACTAACTCCACTATCTTTGCTTAGCAAACCTCAAATAGAGTCATGAAGAGTCAGACATGACTGAAACAACTGAACAACAAAAGAGCCACTGCCCATCTTATATATCCTAATCAATCAAAAAAAAGGACTCATATGTATAAATATATTTATTGCTTTTTTCTTTTATAGTAGTAAAGATCTAGAAACTAAGGGGATGCCTTTCAATTGTGAAAAGCCTAAACAAATTATAGTACATAAATGTGATGAAATACTTTTATGCTTTAAATGATGAAAGGGATGTCTTAGATAAACATGGGATGACTTGTATGAACTTGTAGAGTGATGTGAGAAAAATCACTGACTGAAAGATATAAAAACTGTTTTCACTGTAATGATTAACCATGATTCCAGAAGACTAATGAAAATGTACATTCCTTGGTGGAGATAACAGAATCAAGAAACTGAAGGATGCAAAGATTTTTGGTCATGGCCAATATAGGAATTTTCTATGCATATTTGTAACAAGGGTTTCTTTTTTCTTTTTTTAATAGGAGAATGAGAAAGAAGAAAATAAAGCTTGTTAACTGACAAAATAAAAAAAGAATATTTAGCAGAAAAAAAGACAAAAAAATTATGAACAAAAAAAAATACTCTGAATTATATGTAATAAAATATATAGCAGCTATCGATGGTAATTTATCTTTCTATTTTTGTCAGTTCTATGAAATGTGGCCTCCATATAATGCTAATGGAAACTACTTTATTGTTACTGATTCCTCCCATGAAGTGGTCTGAAGCTCTAGATAATGGTTGAAGTAAATGACAAAACTAGGAAGGTTAGTGAAGAAAGCTTTCTGTCTCCAGTAAAATAAGAGATTACAAGGGATCGCTATCCTAAGTGAGCTATTACAAATCCATAATAACAACAAAGCAACAATAACAAAAAGAAAACTTGACAAATGAAATAAAGTTGACATGGATATTTATGAATCTTCTTCTTTAGCAATGACAGATCTGAATAGAATGGAGTAAATTTCATTAAAAAATATATAAAGCAAAAAATCCCATCAATCAATTCTGGTAATGTGTTCACACTCCTGCTGCTTGAATCTGTATACAAATTGGAATGCTTGAAGCAGATTGGATGTTCCCTTAAACAATGCAGATTGCAATCCATACATGCCTCCCCATCATATTGATTATTTGTCTGTCATCTTATCCCTCTTCCACAAATGATATGTCCAATATACTAGATGCCTTCCTTTGTGCCTTTTAACATTTCATGTGTAGCAGTGTGGTACTTGTGTAACCCCTTATTCTTACTGTGTGACTAATTCTCTTGCTTTTCTAACCATATATTCATTGGATCAATATTTTTATGTCATCTCTTCTGTGTGTCATCATTGGTCATAAATTTCTATTTATTTAATACATATTGCTAATTTTCTTAAAGGAAAATATTTTATTTTTTAAAAATATTATGAAATCTGTTAACCTTTTTAAATTGTGTGATGGCTAAAGCTCTGGACTTGGAGTTAAGAAAACATTACTTCAAATCTTACCTTTGTCTTTGGCAAGATACATAAACTCTTTCAGCCTTAGTTTCATAATCTGTAAAATGAGGATAATAATAGCACATGCCTCATGGGATGAAATAAGATGATGTATATTAAGTACTTCACAAACTTAAAGAGCTGTGTGAATGTTGTTATAATTATTGTTAATTAGTGCTTTCAAATTAATGAATGATGATTAGGCTTAATAATGCCTAAGTGACTTTTTCTAGCACTGGAACTTTCTTGAGTTTTCACCCCAGATTAAAGATTACCAACTGCTAAGTAAAAGGAATTTCTTTTCATATTATAACCAAAATTAATCTTACAAACTTTACTACAAATATGTATGTACTCCATAGTCTTGAATCAGATTATTGAACTTTGTGAGTCAAGAAACCCACAGGGTATTACCTTGAAATTTTATGACTATGTAAAATTTCTCATTTTCCAACCTAGAAAGTGGGAGAGAGTGATTGGAAAAAAAATTAAAGAAAAGATTAGTTGCAAAAATTTTCCCTAGGGCTTTGGAATGGTTAAAATCATCATAAATATATAGAAACTCAATAAAAACTATTTAGCTAGTCCATTTGGAAGTTTGAATCTAGTTACTAAATAGAGAAATTATGAAGGGGAAGTTCTCCCCTCAGAGGCACTGGGAGTGAGCATAACTGATCCCTGAGTCAAAGTTGATGGGCTACATCATGTTTTTTAATAAGGCAAGATAAACTAAGAAGAGGCTGGAACCATCACTATGTCTAGTGATAGTATCTCATTTTTCTTGATAATCTCAAGAGGCTCTATGAGGAAAAATGATTTATTATATTGTTGAGAAAAATTATTACACTGTTTGAACTCAACATTATGTGATTAAAGATTGTTTGTACCCAGAATGTTGCTTAATTTGAATAACTCTATAGGAATTCTGGAGATGGTTATAAGGGTTTAGAGTTATCCCAGTTACTGGATCTATCCAAAGCAATCTCATTTTAGGTTACCACATCCCAAACTTGTAATGGGTGTCCTCAAGCTTGTATTTTAGGTTTATCCAAATATTGTTGAGTATTTACATTTACTCATATCTATCTCAATCTACTCTGCTTTCAAATTGTTCTCTTGGCAAAATTCTTTACCTGCATATGTGTGGTTCATGTGTGGGTACCAATGTCTAAATCTTATATTACATAAATCTTCTAGAGCCTGGATGAGAAGGAATCATACTTCTTTTCTATCTCACTCTATCAAATGGTCTTTTAAATTTCTTTCTAAAATGACTTAAGATTTTGGGGTTTATTCATGTGAACCAAAACTGAGAATTCTTTCCTAAAAAATATACAATCTTTGGTTACTGGATCTAGATTACTTGGCAGGAATTGTATAGCAGAAAACCCCTAGAGGTCATTGGGTTAGACTCAAAATTACAATTAACAACTGTGTATGTTCAGAATGGATCCAATGTCTCTTTTGGGAGGACGTCTGTTCCGATAACTTGGAATTTTTATTGATGGAGCCACTGAGAAGGAGTGACCCTTTTCTCTCACCACTATAACACCATACATATTATCACAACTGCTAGACTTGATTATTAAGACAAAGTTCTCTGGGAAAATTGATTTAAGATAATTTTTAAAAATGGTTATATAGATAACTTTGTATGGTGGTTAGAAGCTTCGCCTTGGAGTCAGAAAGACCTGAGGAAATATTAGCTTTGTAACTCTAGACAAATTATTCAATCCCTCAGTGTTCTAAGAACTTTTGATCCTCAGAAGCTAAGTAAGGATGTAGGATCCAAGAACAGGGAGTGATTAATAATCATAGTGAAATCATCAAGTTGAAGAACAAGTCAAGGGAAGAGCGGTTTTCATTTAAATAGTTTGGATTCTTATTGTAAGGGCCTGGGAAGTAGGAGAGGAGACAAATAATGAAGATGACTTTTTAAATGAGTTTGAGAGAGAAAAGACATAGAACATAAACTTGAGGATATAGTTAAAAAATTTTAAGACTGAAGAGAAGTGAGCATTTTTATAAGCAGCAAAAAAAAGTCTGTCTATATCTTGCTTTCTTTCCCAATCTTTAATGAAAAAGAGTTGAGTGGGTTGAGTGGAACAAATTCTTATCAGAGGCAATGTGAAGGAATTGGATCAGAGCAAAATTACAAAGGCAGATTTGGCAAGGAAAGAGGCATCTCTTCCATTGATACTGGAGCAAAGAAATAACTCACATACTTTCTCTATAAGACAGAGTACTATTCTTACCTTTCTAGCCTGCTTTTCTTCTGATTCCCACTTAAATTTTTTTCCATTATACTTATTACCTCATGTCTATGGCTTTGTTCATAATGAACATCTTCAGCATATATATGCCCCCCTTCCAAGTTCTTCTCATGTGCAATTTTGCCTGAACAAAAAAACAATCCTACTCATTTGCTATATGTATTTACCAGATTCATGATTTAACTGGTACACAGAGCTCCATATTAGGAGACATAATCAACTAATGGAGAATGGTACCTACCCTCTCTTAGAGAGTTGTCTGAAGGACTGAGAAGTTAACAGGTTTAAGGGTCACATAATCAGCATCTATCCTAGTTAGAACTTGAAGACACATTTTTCTGATACTGAGAGTAGATATTATCCATTATAATGTGGGTATTCCTTCCTAGTGATAATGATAGCAATATTTCTCCCTTCTCATTGATATCTCCAGTTATTTTGTTTATCATTCATATACTCCATTTTGGTGTAAAGACAACTAAGTTTGTGAATTTTGATTTTTCCTTATCCCTGATCATTGCATCCTGGGAATTACCTTTTCTGCATGTGTTCTAATATTAAACTTGTTCACCTCCAATGTATTTAGTTTGTTTTTCTCTCTCCATTACTTTTTTAAAGCTCTCTTAATTAGATCAATTTAGGGGAAATGCATTTTTCCTAGCCTTCAAAAAAAGTTCTTCATTCTTGGACAACTAACTAACTTCCATTCCATGAAACATTCAGAAAGTGAAATCCTATTTTGTTTGCCATTTTTTTTTTGATTTGTTCCCCACATCCTATGTTCTTGTTAAGGACCTTACCTGATTAAAAATAACATAACAAAACACCATACCACCTGTGATCTTAAATCCTTTAGTTTTCTGCCCAGGGTTTTATAATCCCTAGATGTCCTAGGGATTATGATCTCGGTGATTTCATGATGCTAGGGATTATTATCCAAGTGGAGGGCACTAAAAAGCTGTGCATGATGCTGAGTGACTTACATTGATAGAAAATGCAAATCTGCTTTATTCCAATTTAAAGAGTCAGCCACCAGACAAGCTGATTTAGATGGCAGAGCCATAAAAAGGCTTTTATCAATCCTTCAGTCTTCATTAAATTTTGCCCCAAACTGAGAACTATTCAAGAGTATCTCAATAGACTTACTATTTAATTGGGTAGCAAATTTTCTTCAAGAAGTCACAGAAGACTAGTTATACTCAGGTGTCCAAGAGACACCTGAATAAATACTCAATATTCAGGAGGCATGTGGCATAGCATGTAGGGCACTGGACTAGAAATCAGTAAGATAAATGTTCTACCCAGTGACTTGGCCCAGATCATGTGGTTAATAAGAGTCCCTTCTTGATTTTTGCATGATTCTGGCCATGTGCCTCAATTTCTTCTTCTGAAAAATGAGGAGGTTAGATTCAATACTTTCTAAGGTTTCTTTCTGCTCCCAATCTATGATTTCATGTATTGTTCCAAGTAATTTTCTTTCTTTCTATGGCTCTTCTATGGTCTTTCTATGGCTTCTATATGATGTTCCCCAGATGACTGGAGAAGTAACAGAATAATGTAAGCTTGGTTAGCTGTGATTTAACTGCAGACATGTAGCAACTAAATGAATGTTTCATGAAGACACTTTGATCAAGAGGACAGGTGCCTTCCCAGGAAGTTGCAGCTGGAAGTGCTACTGAAGTCCAGTATTTTACTGGTTTGAGGCTTCTTACACTACAGCAACATTATTATAAGACAACCCAAAGTTAGTCTTCTGATCATTGAGAGTTCAAATCTTTTAAGCTTTTCTTAATATAATAGTTTTTATTTTCAAAATATATGCAAAGATAGATTTCAACATTTATCATTGCAAAACCTTATGTTCCAAATATTTTCTCTGTCCATCCTCCGTTCCCTTCCCTAGACAGTAAGTATTCCGATATATGTTAAACTTGTGCAATTCTTCAATATATATTTCCACAATTATCATGCTGCACAAGAAAAATCAAATCAAAAAAATGAGAAAGAAAACAAAAAACAAGCAAACAACAAAAAGCTGAAAATACAATGTTTTGATTCATATTCAATCAATTGCATCTGGATGCAGATGGCTCTCTCCATCACAAGTCTATTGGAATTGACCTGAATCATGTCATAGTTGAAATGAGTCATATGCAGAAGAATTGATCATCACATAATCTTATTATTGTTGTGTACAATGTTCTCATGGTTCTAGCATAAGTTCATGCAATCCTTTCTGAAATCATCCAATTGATTGTTTCTTATAGAATAATAGTATTTCATAACATTCATATACCATAACTTATTTAGTCATTCTCCAACTGATGGTCATTCATTCAGCTTTCAGTTCCTTGCCATTATATAAAGGGCTGCCACAATTATTTTTGCACATATGGGTCCTTTCCTGTTTTTGTTTTGTTTTGTTTTGTTTTTTTTTAAATGATTTTAGGGGGAATACGGGCTCAGTAGAAATACTGTTGGATCAAAGGGTATGCAGTTTGATATGCCTGTTAGGCATAATTCCAACTGTTCTCCAGAATAATTGGACCAATTCACAACTCTACCAACAATGTGTTAATGTCTCACTTTCCCCAAATCCCTTCCAACTTTTATCATTTTCTTTTACTGAACTTTTAGCCAATCTGAGAGGTATGTATTACTACTTCAGAGTTGTCTTAATTTGCAATTCTCTAATCATAGTGATTCAGAACATTTTATTAAATGATTAGAAATGGTTTTCAATTTCTTCATCTGAAAATTGTCTGTATCCTTTGACATTTATCAGTTGGAGAATGGTTTGAAATCTTATAAATTCAATCAATTCTCTATGTATTTCAGAAATGACACCTTTATCAGAATCCTCAAATGTAAAATTTTTTTCTCCAGTTTATTGCTTCCTTTCTAATCTTAATAATGTTTTATTTGTACAAAACCTTTTTAACTTAAAATAATCAAAATTATGCAGTCTGCATTCTATAATGTACTCTAATTCTTCTTTTGGCCACAAATTCCTTCCTTATCCACAGATCTGAGAGGTAGACTTTCCTTTGTTGTTCTAATTTGCTTATAATATCACTCTTTATGTCTAAATCATGAATCCATTTCAACCTAATTTTGGTATAGAGTGTTAAATGTGGGTCAATGCCTAGTTTCTGCCATAATATTTTCTAATTTTCCTAATAATTTTTGTCAAATAGTAAGTTTTTACCCCAGGAGCTGGGGTCTTTGAGTTTATCAAACACTAGAATATTATAGTCATTGACTCTTGTGTCTTGTGAACCTAACCTATTCCACTGATTGACTTCTCTGTTTCTTAGCCAGTACTAAATGATTTTTATGACTGCTATTTTATTATACAATTTTTGGTCTAGTACAACTAGGGCACCTTCATTTGCATTTTTTTAATTAATTTCTTTGAAATTCTTGACCTTTTGTTCTTCCAGATGAACTTTGTTATTATTTTTTCTAGCTCTGTAAAATTATTTCTAGGCAGTTTGATTGGTATGGCACTGAATAAAGATTAATTTAGGTAGAATAGTCATTTTAATTATATTAACTCAGACTACTCATGAGCACTTGGTATTCTTCCAGATGTTTAGATCTGATTTTCTTTGTGTGGAAAGTATTTTGTAATGGTGTTCATATAGTTCCTGACTTTGTCTTGGCAATTAGTCTCCCAAATATTTTATATTATTTATAGTTATTTTAAATGGAATTTCTGTATCTCTTGCTGCTGGACTTTCGTGGTAACATTATAATATAAAGGCTGAGGATTTATGAGAATTTACTTTGTATCCTGCAACTTTGCTAAAGTTGAGAATTGTTTCTAGTAGTTTTTTAGTTGATTTTCTAGGATTCTCTAAAGATGCCATCATATCATTTGCAAAACAGTAATAATTTGCTTTCCTCATTACCTACTCTAATTTCTTAAATTTCTTTTTCTTCTCTACTGCTAAAGCTAACATTTCTAATACAAAATTGAATAGTAATGGTGATAATGGGCAACCTTGTTTCACCCCTATCTTTTTGGGGATATTTCTAGTTTTTTTCCTATTACATATGATGTTTGCTGATTGTTTTAAATAGATGCTACTGATTATTTTAAGGAAAACTTTAATTCCTATGTTCTTTAGTGTTTTTTATAGGAATGGGTGTTGGATTTTATCATATTTTTTCTGCATCTATTAAGATAATTATATGATTTCTGTTATTTTGGTTATTGGTATGGTCAATTATACTAATAGATACCTTAATATTGAACCTGTCCTACATTCCTGATATAAATCCTATTTGGTAATGGTGAATAATCCTAGTGATAATTTGCTGTTATCTCTTTGCTATTGTTTTATTTAAGCTTTTTCCATCAATAATCAAAAGGGAAATTGGTCTACAATTTTCTTTCTTTTTTGACTTTACCTGGTTTAATTATCAGCACCATTTCTATGTCAGAAAAGGAATTTGGTAGTACTTATTCTTTCCTTGTTTTTCCAAATACTTTGCATAGTATTAGAATTAATTGTTTAAATGTTTGGTAGAATTCACTTCTAAATCCATCTGGCCCTGGAAGTATTTTCTTAGGGAGCTGATTAATATCTTGTTCAATGTCTTTTTCTAAAATGGGACTATTTAAGTAATTTATTTCCTCTTCTCTTAATCTGGGTAATCTATATTTTTGCAAGTATTTATCTATTTCTATTAGATTATTAGATTTATTGACATATAGTTGGACAAAATAATTCCTAATTGTCGCTCTCATTTCCTCTTCATTAATGGAAAGTTCACCCTTTTTATTTTTAATACTAACAATTTGATTTTCTTCTTTCCTTTTTCTAATCAAATTATCTAAATTAGGTTTATTTATTTTTTGTTCTATTTTCCCCTGGCCATTTATTACATGTAATTTGTATTGCATCATGATCTGAAAAACATACATTTAGTATATTTGCCATTCTGGATCTGATTTTGAGGTTTTTATGCCATGATACAATCAATTTTTATGTAGATTCCATGTAGTGCCAAGAAAAAATATCCATTCCTTTCTGTCCTCATTTAATTTTCTCCAAAGGTTCATCATACCTAATTTTTCTAAAATTCTATTTACCTCTCTAACTTCTTACTTATTTTGTGGTTCTTTTTATTTAATTTCAATAGAGCAAAGTTGAGATCTCCCACTAGTATAGTTTTGATGTTTATTTCTTCTGGCAGCTCTCTTAACTTATCCTCTAGGAATGTGATGCTATACCATTTCATGCAAATATGTTATTTTTGATATTACTCCATTTTTATGGTACCCTCTAGCAAAATGTAATTTCCTTTCTTATCTCTCTTATTTAGATCTATTTTTGCTTTTGCTTGACCCTAAATCAGAACTGGTACCCCTGTTTTTTTATTTCAGTTAAAACATAATTGATTTTGCTCCAGCCTTTTATTTTTTTCTGTATGTATAACACTGCTTTAAATAGGTTTTTTTTTTAAACAACTGATTGAAACAACTGAACAAAAATTCATTGAAAACTAAATAATTTAATCCTAAAGAATAAGTGGGTAAAACAACAAATTCATACATACAATTAATAATTTCATCCAAGAGAATGATAAAAATGAGACAACATACCAAAGTTTATGGGATGCAGCCAAAGTTCAGGTATGAACTGGGTCACAAAGACTCTGAGCTTCCTTCCATTTCTGAAGACCTATGATTCTAGTATTTGGAGTGGAATAGAATGGGATAGCTTGAAAAGGGAGATGTGACTATGTTATGAAGGCTCATGACAAAATGGGCTTCAGTGTTTTGAATTTATTTAGTAGATGATAAAAAGCATTTAAAGATACATAATAAAAAGTTGTGATCAGATATAAGCATTAAGAAGATTAATCTGGCACCTATATGTACAATGGATAGGAAAGTTTTATTAGCAGATAATTTTTTTTTACTATTATTAGCATATAATAATAGCATCTATCTCCCAGGATTGTTGTGGAGTTCTCAAAATGATAGTTATTTGTAAAGCACTGGCACATAATAGGTACTTAATAAATGCTTATTTACTTTTTGTTTCCCTCAATCCTCCCGCCTTCCCTCCCTTCCTTCTTCCTTCCTCCCTCCATGCCCTCGATCTCTCCATCTTTCCTTCCTTTCCTCCCTCCCTCCCTCCTTTCCTCCTTCCTTCCTTCCTTCACTTCCTTCACTGGAATTGCCTTGAATTTTTTCATCAGCTTTTCCTATATCTTAAAAGTAATGATTTACTTTAGTGTTCACTTTTTCAGAAAAAAAGCCAAAAAGTTGATTTGTTTGTTCACAGGACATTATGTGACTAGTAAGAATCTGGTTTTAGGAAGTATATACCCTTCCATCCCCTTTAAACCTTTTACCATCTCTCATATTATTCTACTACATATCTCTATTCTGTGTTAGGAAGAGAGGTATTTGACAAGCATTTTCCTTATTTAATATAAAGAGCAATGGATTTGAACTTAGTAGACTAAAAATTTGACTATGTTCCTTACTACTTTTGTAGTCTCAGAGAATTTACATCACCTCTGGTCCTCACTGCAAAATGACAAGTTTGAATCATGCTTCTTTCATCTCTAAATCATATTATATTGTGACCTGGAAGTTTAAAAAAAAACACAAAGACTTCTTCTAAGGTTCTAATTGCTGTTGTATAAAATAATACATGATCTGCAAATGTTGGCAGGAAGAGACAGAAACAATATTTGAATAGTTTGTTGAAGACCCAAAATATAAGAAAAGGGTCATATATGACTTTGTTATCAAATATAAAAGTATCCATTGTAATGGGTCCCCATAATATGTGAGGGGGGACATACTAAGGGAGGGTTCTTCAAGAGGTATGGGGAGCAGGGAAGAAAGAGGGCTTTGGGTACCTATTAGTAATAGTGGGATAGGGAGTAGGAAACAGTGGCAAATAGATAGAGAAGGAAATAAAATAGGAAATTGAACTTTTATCAAAAACAAAATGTTTTTAATTTCAAAATTTTCCATATAGCTAGTCCTGAAAATAAGAGTTGATGAAAAAGCAGAACATTGATATATGTGTTAATAGATCCTAAAAAGAGAATTTTTTAATGGATTGACTCTTCCTAACTAAATGTCATCAGATTTAGATCTACATATCACTAGATGGCACTATATAATTCCCAAGAACACATGGAAAAATTATATGAGTAGCCTAAATTAATGCAAAAGCATTCTAATGAAATAACATGACAAAGAGGCATGCCCATCACCAATGCTCTATTACATGATGAATCATCTTAGATGAGGAAGAAAAAAGAGAAAAAAAATCAATACATAAAATAAATGATTGTATATTGAAAAATTATATATGTAAATACACATATAGATATATACAAATATAAATTTAAACATAAAAATCTCAACCTTAGATTTATCATATCTGGATAATGAAATCCCATCTATATTATGCATGATTTCTGAATTGGAAGTAACTTTTTAAAAAGCCTGAATTGTGTGGGTAGAATAATATAGAAGAATGAAGTCTAGAAAAAAATAATAATCTATCTTGTATTTTTTTTCTGGAGAAGTGATTGAAATTTATCATATTCAGTATATTCTTACAAATAAATGAAATAGTGTACACTATGATTAAAGTTAAAGGATAAAATGTAAAAAAAATTTAGATTTTTCTCCATTAGATAATCTAATTCTAGTGGATTTCACACTGATAATTTGTTAATGAACCCAAATACCTTCTTAAGGAGTTTCCAAGTTTCCAAAAGCCTGTCTGACGACTGCAACTTGTTATTTCCAATATTGCAATATCTCTGTACAGTCAAATATAGATACATCAATCAAATGTTATTGCATTAAGAATTCTGCTATAGGGCAGCTGGTCCTTTTTGTTATTGTAATTCCATTCAACAGAACATGGATCTCATTTGTTTGCAGCTGATCAAAGCTCGCATGCCATCATAACAAATAGTATAGTATAGCTGTAACAGGATGTCATGAAACTGCCAATGCCAATCTCCATCACACATATGCCTTGTACAACCCTTAGGCTGGAAGGAAAAATGACATCTATTTTTCAGTTAGTGGGATGATATGGCACATATATATTTCATCCTTTGTTGTTATCAAAATGAGACTAGGGTTAGGAAAAGAAGAACCACTTGCCTTGGCCCAGATCTATTCCCCCCCCCACCCCGATTTGCTATGTGCAATTCCCTGTACTCCTAAATCACTAAAAAAAAAAAAAAGGTGCTTTAAAGGAAGTAATTCTGCATCAAGTCTATTCTTTGTTCTGTTCTTATTATTCTCATATCTATGTAGCAACCAAAAAAACACAATCAGCTATGCTTCCATTTCTTTTGGGGGGCTAAATTTTAAAGATATTAAAGATTTAATTTCAAGCAGAAATTCTGATTGCTAAAAAAAAAAAAAGCATCCCTTTCTTACTATAAAATCTTGAAATATTCTAGAATTCTTCTAAATTGACTTACCCCCTCCCCCACCCCCAGGGTACACCTTTCAATTTTTTTGTAAAGTTAACTTCTTAATATATAAGCAACCATAGAATTCTCCTCTAAAGCCAGAAAAATGATCTTCAAGTTAGTACCTTTCTTGTGTTTACCTGGAAATTAGATTGGTACTTTCTCTGAGTAAAGGTATTATATGATGCAAAGTACATTGTTCACTTCTAATTACATAGGTACAAGTTAAGAAGTTGTATTGGAATCTGTTCTCAAGATTAATCTTGTTAGTCATTTAAATGTTTCCCTTGTGAAGCCCAGTCCAGAGAAAGGGAGCATTATCTCTTTGCTTTGGAAAGTGATGAGTCTGCAAAGGCAGACCCAAATTATGCTGACTTTTTTGGTTGCCATGTTGCATAGTGCAGTGATAGCCAATTAGATAGTCACTATCATTCCTAGGTTTCTTTCAACATTACTGCTCTACATGACTTTTTCTTTCTCCTTGAACAACTGTATTTCTAAGTAGCTTGTTCTCAATGCATTGCTTGTTCTTTCTATAGTAATTAATCTGAAACATTTCCCTTTTATCTTTTTCTTTCTAGTCTTTCCCTTTCTAAAGTTTTAATTTATAGGTATGTATAGATTATATATGTGTTTATATGTGTATATTTTCCCCTGATTCATATTATATATACACACACATCAGTTCATGCAAGTCTCTGCAGACCTCTCTGAAATCATCTTGCTGATTGTTTCTGATAGAACAATAAAATTCCATAGTATTCATATACCATAACTTATTCAATCATTCTCCAACTGATGGGCATGCTCTCAGTTTCCAGTTTCTTGCTACTGCAAAAAGGGCTGCCACAAACATTTTTGCGCATGTGGGTCCCTTTCTCTCCTTTAAGATCTCTTGGGGATATAAACCCAGTAGAAACACTGATGGATCAAAAGATATGCATGGTTTGATAACTTTTTGAGCATAGTTCCAAATTGCTCTCCAGAATGGTTGGATTTATTCACAATTTCACTAACAATTTATTAATGTCCCAGTCTTCCCACATCCCCTCCAACATTCATCATTATCTATTCCTGTCCTCTTAGCCAATCTGAGAGGTGTGTGGTGATATCTCAGAGTTGTCTTAATTTACAATTCTCTGATCAATAATGATTTAGAGCACCTTTTCATATGATTAGAGATGATTTCAATTCATCTGAAAATTGTCTGTTCATATCCTTTGACCATTTATCAATTGAAGAATGTCTTGAGTTCTTATAAATTTGTGTCAATTCTCTATTTTAGAAAAGAGGTTTTTATCAGAACCCTTGAATGTAAAAATGTTTTCCCGGATCATTACTTCCCTTTTAAACTTGTCTGCATTAGTTTTATATAATCAAAATTATCTTTTTTTTGTGGACAAACATGATCAATTCTTCTTTGGTCACAAATTTTTTTCCTCCTCCACAGATCTGAGAGGTAAACTATTCCATGTTCTTCTAATTTGTTTATGTCTAGATCATGAACTCATTTTGACCTTATCTTGGTATATAGGGTGTTAGGTGTGGATCATTGCCTAGTTTCTGCCATACTAGTTTCCAATTTTCCCAGCAGTTTTTGTCAAATAGTGAATTCTTATCCCAAAGGTTGAGGTTTTGGGGTTTGTGAAACACTAGATTACTACAGTCATTGACTATTTTGTCCTGTGAAACTAACCTATTCCACTGATCCACTAATCTCTTTCTTAGCTAGTAGCAAATGATTTCGATGACCACTGCTTTATAACATAGTTTTAGATCTGGTACAGCTAGGGCACCTTCATTTGCATTTTTTTTCATTAATTCCTTTGAAATTCTTGATCTTTTCTTCTTCCAGATGAATTTTGTTATTATTTTTTCTAGGTCTGTAAAATAATTTCTTGGGAGTTTGATTGGTATAGCACTAAATAAATTAATTTAGGCAATATTATCATTTATATTATATTTGCTCAACATATCCAAGAGCAATTGATATTTTTCCAATTGGTTAGATCTGACTTTATTTGTGTGGAAAGTGTTTTGTAGTTGTGTTCATATAATTCCTGACTTTTCCTTGGCAGATAAATTACCAAATATTTTATATTATGGAAAGTTATTTTAAAGGAATTTCTCTTTGTATCTCTTCCTGTTGGACTTTGTTGGTAATGTATAAAAATGCTGATGATTTATGTGGATTTATTTTGTATACTGCAACTTTGCTAAAGTTGTGGATTGTTTCTAATCATTTTTTAGTTGATTCACTAGGGTTGATTCTCTAGGGCATCATCATATCATCTTCATAGAGTGATAATTTGATTTCCTTATTACCTACTCTCATTTCTTTAATCGCTTTTTCTTCTCTTATTGCCAAAGCTAACATTTCTAATACAATATTGACTAGTAATGGTGATAATGTTTCACCCCTGATCTTATTGGGAATGGTTCTAGTTTGTCCCCATTACATATGATACTTGCTATTGGTTTTAAATAGATGTTACTGATTGTTTTAATAAAAAGTATATTTATTCCTATATTCTCTATTGTTTTTTAATAGGAATGGGTGTTGGCTTTTATCAAATGCTTTTTCTGCATCTATTGAGATGATCATATGGCTTTTGTTAGTTTGATTTTTTTTTAAATAACTTTTTATTGACAGAACCTATGCCAGGGTAGTTTTTTAAAATTATGCCTTCCTCCTTCTTTCCATTTTCCCTCCTCCCCTCCGCCCTCTCCCCAAAGATGGCCGTCCTTTAAATTTTAAATGATTGCAGTGGTCTTGGATATAATATATTTGTCAAGAACCGAACAGTTTTCTTGTTGCTCAAGGAGAATTGGATTTAGAAGGTATAAATAACCTGGGAAGAAAAAAAAATACAAACAGTTTACATTCATTTCCTAGTGTTCTTTCTTTGGGTTGTGCTGCTTCTTCCATCCTTGATCATGAAACTCAGTTGGAACTTGTCTTTGGAAGAAATCCCCTCAGGCCCATCCTCATACAGTATCGCTGTTGGGGATATAATTTTCCTGGTTCACTCATTTCCCAGCATCAGTTCATGCAAGTCTCACCAATCCTCTCTGTTTCTCCTGTTGGTCATTTCTTCAAAAATAATATTCCATAACATTCATATCCACAATTTTCAACCATTCTCAATTGATGGGCTCCATTCATTTTCCAACTTCTGGCCACTACAAACAGGGTCCACAAACATTTTCTAAGGTCCCTTTCCTTTTTAAGTATCTCTTTGGGGTATAAGCCCAGTAGGGCACTGCTGGATCAAGGTATGCACAGTTTAAAATTTGGGCATGTTCCAAATTTGCTCTCCAGAATGGTGGATTATTCCAAATTCCACCAACAATGTATCAGTGTCCCTGTTTTCCCATCCCCTCCAACATTCCATTATCTTTCCCTGTCATTCTGGCCAATCGACAGGCATATAGTATATCTCAAGTTGTTTAATTTGCATTTCTCTGATCAATATGATTTTAGAACACTCTTTCTATGGTGTTAGTTTTTAATTTCATCATCTGAAAAATTTCTGTTCTTCCGACCATTTATCAATTAGAATGGCGATTTCTTATAAATTAAGTCAATTCTCTATATATTTTTAAAAAGGTCCATGAACCTTTGACTTAAAATGTTTTCCCAGTTTATCTTTCCTTCTAATCTTGCCTGCTTAGTTTGTTTGTCAAAAACTTTTCAATTTGATATAGTCAAAATTTTCAATTTTGAAAAATTGATCTCTGTTCTTCTTTGGTCATAAAATTCCTTCCTCTTCCACAGGTCTGGGGTAAACTTCTATCTTTCAATTTATTTTGATCTCATTCTTTATCTGACCATTTTGACCTTATCTTGGTTATTGTTAGTGTGGGTCAATGCCGTTTCTGCCATACTGATTTCCAATTTTCCCACAATTTTGTCAAATAATGCATTCTTATCCCAAAAACTGGGGTCTTTGGGTTTTTGTCAAACACTAAATAATTAAGGTTTGGATGTTTTGTCCTTTGAAACCTAACCTATTCCATTGATCAACTATCTATTTCTTAGCCAATCCAAATGTTTTAGAACCCTGCCTTATAATATAATTTTAGATCTTTTGCTACCACCTTCATTTAATTTTTTTTCATTAATTCCCTTAAATTCTTGACCTTTTTGTTTTCCATATGAACTTTTTGTTATTTTTCTAGGTCATCAAAATAGTTTTTGGGAATCTGATTGGTATAAGCTAAATAAATAGTAAGTTTAGGTAGTATTGTCATCTGTATATTTTGCTCACCCTATCCAAAGAGCATTTTTTTTTCAGTTAGTTAGTTCAGACTTAATTTGGAAAGTGTTTTGTGTTTTCTCATAAAGTTTCTGATTTTTCCCTTGGCAGATGGATTCCTAAATAATACTATCAGTAGTTACTTTTGGATTTCTCTTGTAACTCTGACTGTTGGTTTTTTAGTATTATATAAGAATCTGATGACTTATGTGGGTTTATTTAAAACCAACAACTTTTGCTAAAATTGTGGATTTTTCTAATAACTTTTATAGAATCTCTGGGGTTCTCTAAGTATAGCATCATATCATCAGCAAAAGAGTGATAATTTGGTTTTCCTCATTGCCTATTCTTATTCCTTTAATATCTTTCTCAGCTCATTTTCCATGGCTGCTTTTCTAATACAATTTAAATAGTAATGGTGATGAGAACCTTGTTTCCTCCTATCTTATTGGGCATGGTTGCGTTTGTCCCATTACATATGATGCCTGCTGGTTTAAATGATGCTCGTTATTTTGAAAAGTCTTTTATTCCTATACTTCAAGTGTTTTTAATAGGAATGGATGTTGGTTTTTAAAGTTTTCCATCTTTGGAGATCTTGGTTTTGTTGTTTGGTTAAATGGCCAATTTGTTTGTTTTCTAATATTGAACCATGCTTCCTGGTATAAACCCTCTTGATCATGGTGAATTATCCTGGGGGATGATTTTTTCTGTAGTCTTTGCTAATATTTTATTTAAGATTTTAATAATATTCATATAATTGGTCTATAGTTTTTTCTTTCTCTGTTTTCAATACCGTTTGGTAAATACCGTTGGTTCATAGAAGGGTCTGGTGGACTCCTTCTTCCCCTATTTATCAAATAATTTATAAACTTGGGGCCCAATTGTTCTTTATATGTTTGGTAAATTCACATGTAAATCCATGGTCCTGGGATTTTTCTTAGGGAGTTGTTTAATTGCCTGTTCTATTTCTTTTTCTGAAATGGGACTAAAGCAATTCTTCCTCCTCTTTAATTTGAGTCTATATTTTTGGATAGTCATCCATTTTTAGGTTATCAAATTTATTGGCGTAAGTTGACAAAAAAACTCTTTATTATTTCTCAATTTCCTCTTCATTGGTGGAAAGTTCTCCCTTTTCATTTTTAAGACTACTAATTTCATTTTTCCTCCCCTTTTCAATCAGATTTTCAAGGTTTATCAATTTTATTGGTTTTCATAAAAAACCTTTTTTTATTAGTTCAATGTTTTTTTTAGTTTCAATATTATTAATTTCTCCTTTTAATTTTAAATTTCAAGTTTAAATTGATTGGGGTTTTAATTTGGTCTTTTTCTAGCTTTTTAAGTTAAAGCCCAATTCTTGACCTTTTCTTTCTCTATTTGGTTCAAATAAGCCTAAGGATTAAGTTTCCCCTTATTACCCTTTGGTTGCATCCCACAAATTTTGGTATGATGTCTCATTTGTCATTATCTTGGTGAAGTTATTAATTGTGTCTATAATTTTTGTTTCACCCAATCATTCTTTAAGATAGATTTTTGCAATTACGTTTATTTAACCTAACTTTTTGTTGAATGTAGTTTTATTGCATTTGATCTGAAAAGCATTTACTATTTCTGTCTTCTGCATTTAATTTTGAGGGTCTTTATTCCCTAATATATGGTCAATTTTTTGTGGTTCCATGAGCTCTAGGAAAATTTCCTTTCTTCACCATTCAGTTTTCTCCAGGATCTATCATACCATCTTTCTTATTCTATTTACTTCTTCAATTTCTTTTTTTTTTTTGATTTGTTTATCTAAATTTGAGGTGCAAGATTGGGGGTCTCCAAATTTGTTTCTGTCTATTTCTTCTTTAACCTCTTCTTCTCCTTTAGGAAGTTAGATGCTATATCACTTGGTGCATATATTTTAATCTGATATTCTTCATTGTCTTAGTACCTTTTACAAGATATAGTTTCCTTCTTTCTTTTAATTAATCAATTTTGCTTTTACTTGATCTGAGATAAGGATGCCCCCTCTTTTGACTTCACCTGAATCATAATAGATTCTGCTCAGCCTTTCCTTTACTCTTATGTATCTCCCTGTTTTAAATGTTTCTTGTAAACAACTATTGTAGGTTCTGACTTTTGATCAGTCCTATCCACCCCTCTTTATGGGGGTTCATCCCCATTCACAACGTTAAGATGACCAATTCTGTATTTCCCCTCCTAATATCCCCAGTTATGCTTTTCTTTTTCTTGCCCTCCTTCCACTTCCTTCGTATTAAACTTATTTCCCACCGTTCCCAGCTCTCCCCTCTTTAGTATCCCCCTCCTCCCTTTGGTCCCTTTCCCCTTTCTTGTACCCTTTCCTTATTCTCTTTTCCTTTTCCTTTTCCTCCACTTTTAATGGGGTGAGAAGATTCTCTATAAAACAAATGTGTCAATTACCTTTTTGAGCCAACTCTGATGAGGTAAGATTCCCACAGTGTTCCTCCCCTCTCTAGTTCCCTCAGATATGATGGGTTTCCTTTGCCTCTTGAAGTTTCCTCTTTTTTTCCCTTTCCCTTTTTCTGACACTTCCCTTTCCATTTCTCTTCCCTTTTTTGCTATATCAGTAAAATCAAATTATCATTGTTTTTTATATACAACAAAAATTTAAAGTTCCTTTCACCTTTTTTCTACTTGTCTTAAGTCCGTTTGGGGGAATAAATTTTTTGTTTAAGTCTGGTTTTCTTTAAACAGATGGTTTTCCGTTTCATTAAATTCATCTTCTTCCATGGAAAAAATCTCAGCAGCTGGGTGTTATTCTTGGCTGCATTCAAGTTCTTTTGCCTTTCGGAATATCAAATTCAGGCCTTGATCCTTTTTTGAGGCAAGATCTTGTGGACCCTTTTTGGCCCTTGGTATTTGAACTGTTTTTTCCGGATCTTGTAAATTTTTCAAATTGAAATTCTAGTTTGGACAATATTCCTTGGTCTTTATTTTAGGGTCTTTTTCAGAAGGTGTTATGGTTCTTACCACGTCTTTTTACCTTCCAGTTCTTTACTTCGGGCAGTTCTTTTAATAATTTCTTGTAAAATAGTACTAGACTCTTTTTTTCATTATTTTTGGGCAGTCCGATGATCCTTAGGTTTTTCTCCTGATCTATTTTTCCAGGTCGTTGTTTTCAAGTAAGTTTTGTTTTTTCCAATCTTTCATTTTTTTTGGTTTTTGATTGATTTTCCTTCTCAATGGTCAGTCATTTCTATTGTTCAGTTCTGATTTTTTAGCATTTATTTTCTTCATTACTTTTTTTCTTTTTTGTATATGTCAAATTGATTTTTTAATGCATCATTTGCTCTAGGAATTTTTTCCATTTCACTATTTTTTTTGTAGTTATTTTTTCCAATTCACAAATTCTGTTTCCTGTCTTCTTGGGGTTTTCCTTTTCGTTCCATTCAGGGGTTGTTTTTTTTCCCTTTGTCAAATTTTTTCTTTTAGTAGTTATATGTCTTTTTCTGTCTCTCTTGCATGTTCTTTCCTTTCCCCATTTTTCTTCGTTCTCTTTTAAGGTTTTTAGTCTCTTCTAGGAGCCTTTTGTTTGGGGACCAACTTTGTCCTGGAGACTTCTGCTAATTTTCAGGTTAAAAACTGTTCTCTTTCTGGTAAACATCAATTGTCCTTTTGATTTTTCTTACTCATTTTTAAACCGGGGGCCCTTCAGGGCCAGGAGGTTCAGCTTCCTCTGAGGCAGTGAGGATGTTTGGACAGGTGCTGTCCCTGGGCGCAAAAAGCGCGAGGGTACTGGGTGCTCTGGGAAGGTTCCCCCCACCTGGAAGTAACTCAGGCCTGCAGGGCAGAGCTGGGAAAGTGCCCGCAAGAACCCCAGCTTTGGGAGATAAACCCCTGGGGCTAACGCTGACGGGAGGTTTCACTATCCCAAGCCAAATCCCCCTGGGGCTGTGGGTATTAACGTTGAGCAGTGAATGGATTTTCAGGGACCGGTGCCTGCTCCAGGAAGCCAATCCTGTTGGGGAAGTTCTTTGCCCCACCAGCCCTCCACTGTGCTGATTGGGCTGCCCAGGCTATGTGTCAGGAGGTTTGTAACCCCCAAAAGCGGAACTGCAGGATGTAGCTGCAGGGGCTTGTTCAGTCTCCTGAGTTCCCCGGTTTAAAGTAGCTACAGCCAGTGTTAGGTTCTGGGTTTTTACAGTCCCTCTGTTCCAGGCTTTAATTTCTCTTAGTTTACTGCTTTGTAATCAAGGCAGACAGTTAGCCTTAAAGTGGTTCTATAACTCCGACGAGATCACCCCCCCCGCCCCTGGTCTCTCAGGACCTGCCTTTCCCTGCCTGGCTGGTCTTTTCTGGCCCCTCGGCAAACCTTTCCTAATCTTCAGATTGACTTCCGGTAAATTGTTGCTTCGTCTTCATGAATTTAACGGGAGTATTTCTGAACTGGATAATGTTGGTTTTTGGGAATAGAAGGCTTGAAAAGTCTTTTGCCTTCTCCGCCATCTTGGCTCTGCCTCCTAGTTTGATTTTTGATAGAGTCAATTATGCTAATAGTTTTCCTATGATTGAACTAGCTCTGCATTCCTGGTATAAATTCTACTTGGTCATGGAGAGTAATGCTAGTGATAATTTGCTGTAATTTCTTTGCTAATATTTTATTTAAGATTTTTGCATTTATATTCATTAGGGAAATTCATCTATAATTTTCTTTCTCTATTTTCATCCTACTTGGTTTATCGGTCAATATCATGTTGTATCATAAAGGAATTTGGCAGGAATCCTTCTTTTCTTATTTTTTCAAATAGTTTATATAGTATTGGAATTAATTGTTTTTTAAATGTTTGATAGAATTCACATGTAAATCCATCTGATCCTGGGGATTTTTTTCTTAGGGAGTTGATTAATAGTTTGTTCTTTTCTTTTTCTAAAATGGGACTTGTAAGTAATTTATTAGTCTTCTGTTAATCGAATCTATATTTTGTAGGTACCTCCATTTCACTTAGGTTACGAAAAATTGGCACAAAGTTGGGAAATAAGTCCTAATTATTGCTGTAATTTCATCTTCATTGGTGAAAAGTTCTCCCCTTTTCATTTTTGAGACTAACAATTTGATTATCCTCTTTCCTTTTTCTTAATAAATTTAAAGGTTAATCTATTTTATTGTTTTTTTTTTTCATAAAATCAACTCCTAGTTTTATTTATTAATTCAATAGTTTTTTATTTTCAATTTATCAATTTCCCCTTTTATTTTTAGAATTTCAAGTTTGGTATTTGATTGGAGTTTTTAATTTGTTTTGTTTTTTTTTCATAGTTTTTTTAGTTGCAAGCCCAAATCATTGATCTTCACTTTCTCTATTTTAAGCAAGTATGCATCTGGAGATATAAAATTTCCCCTTTTTTCTACTCAGGCTGCATCCCACAAATTCTGGTATGTTTTCTTATTATTGTCATTCTCTTGGATGAAATTGATTGGGTCTATGATTTGCTGTTACACCTATTCATTCTTTAGAATGAGATTATTTAGTTTCCAATTTTTTTTGGTCTATTTTTCCTTAGCTTTTTGTTGAATGTAATTTTTTATTGCATTGTGATCTGAAAGAAATGCATTTAATGTTTCTGCCTTTCTGCATTTTGCCTTTCTGCATTATTCCCTATTATATGGTCAATTTTTGTATAGGTTGCATGAACTTCTGAGGAAAAAAGCGTACTCCTTTCTGTCTCCATTCAATTTTCTCTAAAGATCTAAATTTCTAGTATTCTATTTATGTCCTTGACTTCTTTCTTATTTATTTTGTGGTTTGATTTATCTAGTTCTGAGAGAGCAAGGTTGAGATTCCCCACTATTATAGTTTTGCTGTTTATTTCATCTTGAAGCTTTCTTAACTTCTCCTTTATGATTTTAGATTCTATACCACTTGGTGCATATATATTTAGTATTGATATTTCTTCATTATCTATAATACCTTTTAGCAAGATAGTTTCTTTACTTATCTCTCTAAATTGGATCTATTTTTGCTTTTGATTAATCTGAGACCATGATGGCTACCCTTATTTTTTTTTTTTTTTTACTTTTCCTGAACCTTAATAGATTCTGCTCTAGCTTTTTACCTTTACTCTGTATGTATCACTCTGCTTTAAATGTGTTTCTTGTAAACAATATATTGTAGGATTTTGGCTTTTAATCCAGTCTGCTATTTGCTTCAGTGTTATAGGAGAGTTCACCTCATTCACATTCACAATTAAAGTGACTAATTGTGTATTTCCTGCCATCTTATTTACCCTAAATTATGCTTTTCTCTTTTCTTTCTCCCTTTCCTTTATGCTCAGTATATTGTTTTTAAGTTCTACCTGCCTCAAGAAGCTCTTCCCCTTTATAGCCCTTCTCCCTTTTCTTATGTCTTTCCCCTACTATTTCTCTTTTCCTTTTAATTAGCCTACCCCCTTCCTTTTCTTCTTTCCCTGCAACTTCCATATAAAGTGAGAGAAGTTTTTCTGTGAAACCAAATATGTCTAATATTCTTTCTTTGAGCCAAAGTTGATGACAGTAAGATTCCTACAATGTTCATCTTCCTCCTTTTTTCCCCTCAATTATAATAGGTTTTCTTTGCCTCTTCATGAGATGTGATTTCCTTCATTTTACCTCCACTTTCCCCTTTTTCTGGTACATTCCCCTTTCCACCTCTAGTTTTTTTTTAAATATTATAACAGTAAAATCAAACATACATGCATTCTCTATGTATCCCCATAATAGAGATATAGTTCTCAAGAGTTCTTATCTTTTTACCTTTGTATGCTTCTCTTGAATTTTTGGAGGTCAAATTTTTTTGTTCAGCTTTGTTCTTATTAGAAATAAATTAAATTCACTCATTTCATTGAATGTCCATCTTCTTCCCTGAAATAAAATGCTCACTTTTATTCTATAGGTAGTTTATTTTTGGCTGCATTCTAAGTTCCTTTGCCTTTTGGAATATCAGATTCCAGGCCCCTGGATCATTTAAGGTACAAGCTGCTAAATCCAGGGTAACCCTTATTGTGGCTCCTCAGTGTTTGAATTGTTTCTTTCTGGCTACTTCTAATATTTTTCCTTGGTCTGATAGTTCTGAAATTTAGTCACAATATTTCTTGGAGTTTTCATTTTGGGATCTCTTTTAAGAGGTGATCAGTGAATTCTTTCAATGGCTATTTAATCTTTTGATTCTAAAACATCAGCACAGTTCTCTTTGATGATTTCCTATAAGGCACTGTCTAGATTCGTTTTTTTTTTTTTTTTTTCATCATGGTTTTCAGGAAGTCCTTTAATCCTTAGATTGTCTCTCCTAGATCTATTTTCCAGTTGATTTCCCAAGTAGGTATTTTACATTTTCTTCTATTCTTTTTTTTTTTTTTTTCTTTTTGCCTGATTTTTGTCTCGTGTAATGGGCTGAGGCTTGAGTTGATGCACTGAGGTCCCAAACACGTGAGGCTAAATAGTAATTGGACTATACTCTATTAATATACATGCTTGGATAAAGAATGGCCCCCTACCCACTCTCTGTGCAAGTCCTGATGTGTTGTAAAGGAAATGATAATTTTGGTGGGTGGAGGCAGAGAGACAGGAAGAGAGGCTGGGAGAGATTTGGCCTGGGTTCTATGCTGGTAACTGCTGGTGGTGTGGCTTCTGGTCTAGCTAGCTTCTTGACTCAGCTGCACACATTGCTATTGCCCATTTTCTTCCACCTCAGATCTTTCTTCACTGAGAATAAAGATTGATGATTTTCCCCTAACCTGAATTCCTAAAATCATCCTCTGGCTGATTTTAAAATATGCAGTCATCACAGTCCCAAGTCATTCATTTCCATTTCTTCAGTTCTGTTTTTTAGTGAATTATTTTCTTCATTTACCTTTTTTAGTTCTTTTTGTATTGAATTTTTAGATGACTTGTTTTGTCTGTGAGGTTTTTCTCCATTTCACAAATTCCGTTTTTCAGAGAGTTGTTTTCTTTTTCCATTTCACAAATTTTGTTTTCTTTTATTCCATGTCCATTTTTCAAAAGTCAAGTCTATTTTTCAAGATGTTATATGCTATTTCAATTTCACTAAGTTTATTTTGTAAGGAATTTTTTTTCAGACAGTTTCTGTGTTTCCTTTTCCAAACCCTCTTGCAAAGTTCTCATTTCATTTCCCTAATTTTTTCTAGCTCTCTTTTAAGATCTGTTTAAATTTCTTCCAAGAGAGCCTTGTGAGATGGGGATCAATTTATATCACCCTTTAGGTCTTCATCTGGAGACAGTCTGCTTTTAGTGACCTCAGAGTTTGAAATCTGTTCTTCTCTTTCACCATAAAAGCTATCTATGATCAGAGTTCTTTTTGCTTTTTTGCTCATTATTTTTAAGTTGACATCTGCTTTTAGGGCAAGCTTGTCCAAGCTTCCTCTACAAGCTTCAGCAGCTGTGCTGGGTCAGTGACTGATTTCTAGTGCTGGCTGGGAGTGGCCAGATCTGGTGAAATTCTGGCATTTAGGATTCACTATTTACCTTTTGTGTTCATGTTGGATGTTTTATAACTTTTCTGTTGATCTACTGGCTTGCAGTCAGGGCAGAATAGCTAACACTGCTCTAGATTCCTCACCATAGATTCTCTGCCCCATGGAGTTCACACCATCCCTGGTCTGTGCTGTCTGCACTGGCATCTTTCCTTGGCCTGATTGTACTTGGCCTGCCTCCCTCTGTGCAGATTGAAACAGACATTTTCTGGAGATCTTCAAAATTATCTTCTGCTGATAATTTGTTATAATCCCAATATTTGTGGTTTCTGTCAGTCTAGAAGCAATTCAGAGGCTGGATTTGGTAGTTAGTCTGGGATTTGAAGGAAGAGCTCAGAAAAAAGACATGTGATCTCTCTGTCATCTTGGCTCCACCCCTCTGATTCACTTTAGAAGAGGAAATCACTGTTTAAAATATAACCCAAAGCAAAATAGCTTATATGTTTGTGACCTCTCTTAATTAATATTTCAAAAAGTAGCGCAAGACACTTTGAGAAATTGTTATCTTCAAAGAGGGACTGATTTCTGAAGTATAAATGATCTTTGGAGACCAGCAATTACTTTATCATACAGTTTGTAATAAAGAAAGATAGGAAAACTTGACCTCAGCTTGTATGGATTGTGGATTTCAAAAGGTTCAGGGAAATGATTGATGGAATCCAATAGCCTGATATTTTTCAGAGGAAGTCAGACCTGGAGGAAGAAGCTTTCAAGCATAACATTTTGAAGATATGAACAGAAATGATTCCTATGTGTAAGAAAAAAAAAAACTGCCTAAAAAGACCAGTACGATTGTACAAAGGACGTTTCACCAAACTTACTTTAAAAAGCTTTGTATAGAAAATAAAAGAATGAGCAAATAACTGAGGATGAACTCAAAGGAATTTTCAGTCATCTTTTCATTTATTTCTGATTCTTTATGACTTCATTTGGGATTTTGTTAACAAAAATATTTGTAGTGTTCTTGGTTGGTTTTCTGGAGTTTTGGAGCAGCCTTCGTTTTAGCCAAGTAATCAATCACCACAGGAATAACCAGGTGTTAAAGTCCAAATCCTTTATTATCTCCTTCACAATCTAGTTTCCTTGCCTGGAGCCCAGGCTAGTTTTCTTAAAGCCTTTCAGACTGGCTTTGGTCTCAGTGGGAGAAATGCAGGAAGCCAGCCCCCATGGTGGTGTGAGATGAAATGAATCTCTCTGAGTACAAGGGCTTATGCTTCAGCCTCTAGTCCCCACAAAGGTGCACAATGGAATGAATGTGTCTCTGGGTCTCTTCTGAGTCTGTATCTGGCCCTTCTGAGTCTCTCTCTGAGCCCTTCTGAGTCTGTCTCTGGCTAAGTCTGTCTCAGCTTTATATGCTATATTTTGAGTATAAACCAATCATTATATCACTAGGAAACTATTATTTGTTGTAAGATTAAATCAATCATACTGAATTTAGAATCACCATGCTAAACTAGATAACCATTGTCTTTATTAATCCCACTGATTTAGCATCTTGTAAGAATCCTTGTTTCAAGTTCAGAGTTCTGGCCCATAATAGATATTGAAGAATTTTGTTATTTCTTTCTCCACCTCATTTTATAGATGAGGAAACTGAGGCAGAATTAAGTGAGTTGCCCAGGGTTGCACAGCTAGGAAAGATTTGAGGCCATATTTGAATTCAGGAAGTTGAGTTTTCTGACTCTAGACACATTACTCAATCAACTTTGTTATTTACTTCCCCTTAATTCAAAGGAGTAGCCTGGTCCTTTAAGAATTCCATTACAATGTTAATGTCCCAAATCAGATGAAATTGGCAGTGAATACTCAGAATGACAAAACAAAACAAAACAAAACAAAATAGCTAGTGAGGAAAGGATCACTGCCTAAGATAGATGGGATTATAACAGTCATTTTGAGAAGGCTTTGTTTCTTTTTTTTTTTCTTTTCCTAGTTCAATGGACTTTAGTCTCAGAAGACTAAGATAAAAAATCATTTGCAGAAAGTAGAAACCTAGATGAATAAGAAAAAGGCAGCATATGGGCACCTTCATCACTTCAAGTCATAAAGCTTGGACAAATTAGAGCATGGAGTAAATATATAAGATGTGATTGCTAAATTTTATTCAGTGATCTTTTGTAGACTTGAAAAATGAGAGAATTACTGCAGAACTAAAGAAAAGATATTTTGACTAACATTTTTTTAAAGAAGAGTAGAGTTAGAAAATTATAAACTACAATCTTGACTTCTCTTTTAGGCCAAATTTGAGAAAACATTATTAAAAATATGGTTTATAAACATTTAAATAAGGAAATGATGCTTGCTAATAAATCAGATTGGCTAACCTCATTTCCTTTGTTGACAAAATTGATGAATTGGGAAATACTGTAGACATCTTATATTTTACTTCCAGCAAAGCATTTGGCAGTCTTTGTGTTTAAGATTTCCCCACCTTGGGGCAGCTAGATAGTGTTCTAGATAGAGATTTGACCATGGAGTCAGGAGGTCCTGACTCTTACCAGGTGTGTGACTTTGGGCAAATGGCCAAATCATTTAATCAATGTCTGGCTCAGATTCCTCTACTTAAAAATGTGGATTATAATAGCAACTGTATCCTAGAGTTGTTGTAAGATAAAAAAGATATTTGTAAAGTGTTCTTATAAACCATAAAGTACAATATAGAGTATTATTGTTGTTGTTATTAAATATGAAATATTATAATGTTGTTCCAAATATTAATTTGACAACTATAGGGTGGAGAACATTTGGCAATAAAATCATTTGTGTGAAAAAGAGCTAAAAGTTTTAATGGGCTTCAAACTCAGCGAAAAATATAACCTGATTGTCCAAAAAGCTAATATTGTCCTAGGCTATATCAAAGCAAATGTCACATGGAGGTATTAATCTTAACATATTTTGTCTTGATTAGGTGATATCTGGAATATTATTATTGTAAATTAAGGTCACTATTGTTTTTGGTTATTTCAATGAGGTCTGATTCTTTGTGATTCTTTGTGGTTGATTATGGTATAACCACTTGCCTTGATTTCTAATTATATTTGTCTTGGTTAATACCCTTTATATCTTCAAAAAGAAGTCATCATTACTTAAAGCTACCTTTGTCCTTTAGGTCACCTGAAATTTTTAATATTCTCTGACGGACATCCTATAATTTATAGTTATACTGTATTACTGTAAGAATGCATTAATAAATTGAATATATAATTTCATCAGTGAGTGTATACTGTCAAGTGATACAGATCACAACTTTGCTGTAACTTAGTAATTTTCCAATTATGTGCCATACCTTGTATAGTCAAATATGAAAAACGTTTTCATGAACTAGAGGACACAAAGAAGTGCCCCAAATTATTAGTTCCTTTTTAGTATGAATTTATTTAGTATAAATCTATTCAATGAAAATAAAGTTCAAATAAAAGCCAAGTAAAAGAAAACTATAGTGATGAATTTGTCCCCCCAAGTGAAATGATTGCATTGCAAAAATTATTTAATATGCTAAGCACAAATGAGGTCAAATTTGAGCCAGTAATTTCTAAATCTCAACACAGGTACAATTTGCCAACATCATTCCTATTAGTCAGCAAAGATTCTTTATGCAAAAGAGTTTTTTCATTATGATTTTTGCCCCATCTGAATGTAAAATGCATATTCTTAAAATCAGGGAAAGTTTGCATAGAGGTTAAAAGTCCCATATTATCTTCCATGTATTTTGATTAAAACAATAGGACAGGTTTGCTTAAAAAAAAAACAAAAAACAAAAAAAACAGTTTTTGAAAACATGGGAAATACCTTGGAAATTGTTATAGGTAGGAATTTGAAATTTTAAATGACTAAATTGATTTCAATTTCTCAAAATGTTTGACTAATTTTTGAAAAAAAGTAAAATAATCTTTTTATGCTAAATAAATGCATAACCTTTTTTGAAAAGTAAATCTATCAGAACAGCTGAAACTAGCACAAGAAAAAAACAATCGAAATAATTAACAGATGTACAGAAACTCAAAAGTAAAAAAAAGCCAAATCCAGAGAATGTGATTAATTATATTTATCACTGGGAACCATATGTACAGATAGTATGGCACCTAATAAATTGAAAAGATATCTAGAAACTATGCTTGCAGGATATATGTGGTTATGTGAATGTGAAAGACAAAATAATTTTCCACAGAAAATTATATGCATGTATTAAGCCTAAATAATCTTTTAAAAAGTTTGAAACATCAAAAGAATTGCTTAAATTGTGTTGTGTTGCTTACAGAATTACTAAATATAAAGTCTCATTTAGCAGGAGAAACATTGTTGCTACCTGTAGCAACTGAGGCAATGAAATGGATTCCTGGTGAATCACATGCAAATATATCTGAATGACTTTGAGTTCCTTTGTCTGAAACATTCTGCAGCTAGTTTCTTCAGACTTAGTTGAATTTAACTTCAAATAACAGAGAGGCAGAGTTTATTACTGGTGCTACTTGTAAAGGCTTTACTCTATTATTATGGTCTCCAAGAAACTCGGATTACTACCATGCCATGATGAAACGCTGTATTGGAATTTAGGTATATTCTAATATAATAATTTTAAAAGTTAAGATTATTCCACTCATATTATTAGATAAGGAAACATATCTTAGGAAGAAGATAATCTTTTTCATTTTAACTATGGTTTTTAAAGAATTAAGAAAGTTGGGAAGGATTTGGTGATCCTGGTGAAATTGAATGGGTTTATTGAGGGGGTGAACTTGACACTGCAAATGAGAATCCTTTCCCCAAAGAGAATTATGATAAATCTTAGAATGAGGGGTAAGTGTATGGGAGAGACAGAGGGGGAAGTACCAGCTTAGATTCTCTCATATAAATTCTAAGTTTTACAAGATTCCAGTCAATCGTTTGGGGATTTCTGTAACAGGAAAATCCAATGTTCACCTTCTTTAAATGAAATAGAAGTTAAATCATTTTCTTGCTAAAATTCAACACCATCTCCTTTGAGACTTTTTTTTTTAGTGTCAAATTTCTCGAGATGTTATTCCTGGCACATTACAAAGAGAACTTGATAGACTTAAGTCCATATATGAGCACACCTGCGGTGCACAATGCATAAGACATTTAGACATAAAGAGTGATATTATAAGCAAATTAGAGGAACATAGGATAGTTTGCCTCCTCAGATCTCTGGAGAAGGAAGGATTTTGTCTCCAAAGAAGTACTAGAACTCATAATTGAACACCAAATAGATAATTTTGATTATATTAAGTTAAAAATGTTCATACAAACAAAATTAATGCAGACAAGATCAGAAGAAAAGCAATAAATTGGGAAAACATTTTTACATATAAGGATTCTAATAAAGGCCTCATTTCTAAAATATAGAGAGAATTGACCCAAATTTATAAGAATTCAAGCCATTCTCCAATTGATAAATGGTCAAAGGATATGAACAGCTTTCAGATGGAGAAATTAAAACCATTTCTAGTCATATGAAAAAGTGCTCTAAATAACTATTGATCAGATAAATGCAAATTAAAACAACTCTGAGATGCCACTACACACCTCTCAGATTGGCTAAGATGACAGAAAAAGATAATGATGAAGTGGGAAAACTGGGACATTGGTACATTGTTGGTGGAACTATGAATGGATCCAGCCATTCTGGAGAGTAATTTAGAACTAAGTTCAAAACTTTATCAAACTGTGCATACCCTTTGATCCAATAGTATTTCTACTGGGCTTATAACCCAAAGAGATCTTATAGGAAGGAAAAGGACCCACATGTGCAAAAAATGTTTGTGGCAGCCCTTTTTGTAGTAGTAAGAAACTGGAAACTGAGTGGATGCTCATCATTTGGAGAATGGCTAAATAAGTTATGGTATATGAATGTTATGGAATATTATTGTTTTATAAGAAATGATCAGGAGGATGATTTTAGAGAGACCTGGAGAGACTTACATGAACTGATGTTAAGTGAAATGAGCAGAACCAGGAGATCATTGTGCACAGCAACATCAGTATTTTATGATGATCAATTCTGATGAACGTGACTCTTTCCAACAATGAGATGATTGATACCAGTTCCAAAGATCTTGTGACAAAGAGAGCTATATACACCCAGAGGACTGTGGGAATGGAATATGGATCATAACATTCTCACTCTTTTTTGTTTTGTTTGCTTGCATTTTGTTTTCTTACTCATTTACTTTGCTTGTTGATGTGATTTTTCTTGTGCAGGAACAGAATTGTATAAATATGTTTACACATATTGGATTAATATATATTTTAACATGTATAACATATATTGGATTGTTTGCCATCTAGGAGAGGGGGTGGGGGGAAGGAAGGTAAAATATGAAACACAAAGATATGTTGAAATGTTGAAAAATTCAATGCTGAAAAATTATCTGTGCATATGTTTTGAAAATAAAAAGCTTTAAAATTTTAAAAAATGCTTAGAACAACCTAAAGTAAAAACAAAAGTATTTAAGAGTGATGCAAGATTGTGTCTAGGACCTCTACATGATGTACAGGATGGACCACTAAGCCTGAAGTCAAGAAGATTCCCTGAGTTCAAATATAATCTCAGACATTTAATAACTATCTAATCCTGAGTAAATCATTTATTTCTGTTTACCTCAGTTTCCTCATCATTCCTAATGAGTTGGAAAGGGAAATGATAAAGATTTCTTGTCCAAGAAAACCTGAAATAGGGTCATGAACAATCAGACATGATAGAAAAATACCTGAATAAAAGGATATAATTAGGCTAAGGAAAAATCTCAAGCCAGGTTTTTTTTTTATTCCTCCAAAATTCTCTTTGCCAGACATAAATAGGATAAGTTAGGTCCATCACTGCTTTTTCTTAGCCTTCTGATTAAATTATTCACTATACAGGTGCTCCTAAATTTAACATTTCAGTCACATTGTTGGTGAGGGGATAAGCAACCAAATGGAAAATTAGAAGAGAGTTACCCATGTCATGACTATTTGATTATTATGATCCAGGATATATTGTATTATGCATTGGTACCTCTTTTTTTTCTTTTGTCATTGTGATATTTAAGGAAGGCAGCAATTTAACAGATAATTCTTCCATAATAATTTCCTTTATATTAAATACAATCCAACACAAAAAAATTCATTGTGAACCTACTAATGGTACTATGAGACACAAGATTAAGCAAGCCATGGTCCAAACCCCTAAAGGAGTTTAGACTAATAGAAATGATGACACATAACTTATTTGATTAAAGTATGATAAAGATTTAGGACATGTACAAAGGACAAAGAATATAAATCAATTGATCAATTTTTTAAAGCACCTGCTATGTTGTAGGCACTGTGCTAAATGCTAGCACATTCAAAAAGAGACACAATATTGACTGAGACTGATGGAGTATATTAGAGTTTTACAATTCTCTGTTATTGTCTTTAGTATAGATCTTTAATTTATTTGGTGTAGGGAGTTCCCATTAATAAAACTCTGTTTATGAATGCAGATCAATTTCTTGGGGTTCTGATAAGTTAAGTCACTTGCCAAGAGGCACAAAGCTATTAAATGTCAGGGGCAAGGTTTGAGCCCAGGTGATTCTGTTGTCCAATATGAAATTATCTATTATACCATGGGGATGTGAGTGATAACATAAATTAATGATGTGAGAAAAAAGGAATAACATAAAATACTTGGGACAGGGAATGAGAAAAGCTTTATGGTTCCTGAACTGAAACTTACAGAATCGAAGATATTCCATTAGGTAAAAATGGTGGAGTAGCAAAGAATGCATTCCAGGCATAAGGGGCATTGTGACTATGTGCACTAGGGAAAAGAAATAACAGAATGTGTCTAGAGAATGGCAAATAGCCTGTTTTGGCAAAAGCATCACAACTGTGAGGGGTAGTAGTGTGAGATGAAACAGAATAGTAAGATGGATGGGATGGCAGCACAAATGACTAACAATTGCTTTTCAGACATAAATTAATGGATTATGTGCCAAAAAGATATGTCACACATTTTAGGTTACTGTGTCCTTGAGACACTTAGGATCATAGACTAATAGCTGAAAGAAACCTGAAAGGCTTTCCAGTTCAATTCCCTTTTCTTTATAGGTAAGCAAACTGGAGTCTATAAAGATTAAATGGCTTTCCCAAGATCACATGGGTAGTAAGTAGAAATGACAGGTTCACAAATTCTAAAATTAATGCTCTTTTCACTGCACCAAGTTGTTAGATGTGTCATTGCACTGTACCAAGACTTTGGACAAGTCACTTAACATTCCTGAAAACAGTTTTCTCATATGTAATGTTAAAGGGTGAGGCTAAATCACCTCTGAAGTCCCTGCCCTCTCTAGTTATGTGATCCTGAACTTGTGGCTTAGTTAGAGTTAATTGTCATCTTCTTCTATGCCTCTGTGTGCCCAAGGAAGTAGCAATAATTATAATCTAGGTGACTTCTCTTTGATTCTCCCTGAGTTCAAACACCAAAATTCTGATAAGATTATCAAATGAATTACTTTAGTCCACCATTCAGTCCATTTCTTGAGTGAATTTGAATGGAGAACTTTTTGAAGTAATATTTCTTCAGAGTTTCCCACATGGAAAGCAGGGTTAAGTGTGTCTGGAGACAATATGCTTCTATTTATTTTCTGATGTTAGGTCATTAGGAATATTAGTTTGTGAAAATTTGTTTCAGACCCATATTTGGGCAACTTTTAATGAAATTATCTTCTGTTAATGTAATGATGGAAGGTCCTTACAGTTAGGAAGATGCAAGAAACTGAGTTCAAGTGATATAAACATATAGTATAAGGTTTCAAATTCTAAAAGGAGCCCTTCTGCAAGATTCTTAGTGGGGCACTCACATTTTGGTCAGGGAAGTAGTGGAAACTATGGAGGAATAATTGGCTTTCTTTCTATCTGATCAGTCAACAGAAAGTTCTGTTAGTTCAATCCAAGGAAGATTGGACTAACTTGTAGAGTAGGCAGAACTAAGCAAACAATTAAAGACTCAGGGGAACCAAATGGGAGGATCAAAGATAGAGACTAAAAACAGAATTAGCAGGTGTTAAACAGGAAAGTACAGACTTACAGCTCATTTAAAAGCTCATAAGAAAGACATAAAGAGGTCGTAAGTACTATACATAAAAGGCAAAAATAGAAAGTTTAAATGCTCATTGGAACATCCAGAAAGCTACAACTCTAACTATATTGGCAAGGGACTAGAGTAAAAAGGAATATTTAATTTACCAAGGGCATAATCCAAAATTTGAAAATCCAATAAGAAATTCAATAAAAGAAAGAATAACTAAAGAATCCTGACCATTTGGTGGGCAAAGACAAAGTTCTTTCTTTGATGTCAGCTTTTGTATCTAAAGTTCTTATTAAGAACTGATAAATTGCAGGGACGTCAACCCAGCTGGCATAAATGGCAGTCATTTGGATAGAATAGTCATATAGATAGTCATATTGAGTAGTCATATAGGTAGAAAACCATATTCAGAAATTGGGAGGGGTAGTCCCCAAAGATGGAGAGAGAAACACAAGATAAAGACTACAAAAATGTCAGAACCATGAACTTGTCTGAAGAAGTTTCTACAGATGTATGTTGAAATTGAAATGCATTTTTAGAGATTAGAAAGATCTTCAGGAACCCATGTTTTCTGATTGACTTATCACCAGTATGTATTGAAATAACACCTTTGCCCAAAGCAATGATAACACTTGGTTTAGGTGTGATGCTTGCTTGCTATCCTACAAATGGAAGCTTGAGCCTGGCAGCCATTTATTTGTCTGATGAAATGGTCTGGTAATTCCTACAAGAACCTATTTCTTTAGCATAGATAGTTTCTGTTTTTAAGGTAATGTTTAGTGTTCCTATTCATTTTCTAAAGTTAAGTTACTGAGAATATAAAGTTGCAAAAATGGAGCATTTTCTTCAGGCTCATATTTGGGCAACTTTTAATGAAGTTCTGTTCTGGTATGGAGGTAGAGGAAGGTCTTTATAAGAAACTCAGGACCATTTGGGAGGTTTGGAGAAACTGGGTTAGAAAGATATGGGATATGAGATCTAAGGTTTTAGATATTGTAAGAAAAGAAGGCTTTCTACAGAATCAAAGATGTGAAATCCAGATTTTGTTCAGGGACATGATGGAAACTAATCAGGTAGCCCTCAGTCTGAAAGGTACCTCCAGGTACATTATGCATCACCCCCAAATACACTGGTATCAATCTAGGCAATGTAAGAATAGATAAACGGGGATTTCAAAGAATTTGGGTAAGCAAGTATTTTTCAGGTACTAAGTAGAGAGATCACTTTTGAGATCAATTATGACTTGGACAATCTGCTACCAAATAATGTTCATGGTGAAGAAGCACTGCATGGATGGGTGGGGAGAGGGTAGGACTGTGATAGATGAGTAGATAGGGTTGGGGCATAGAGGGCCAGCATTATGTAGTAGATACACAACTTTACTTAAAGTTAAGAAGGTCCCTGGTTATATAGTGATAATGTGTCTTTGGCCAACTCAGCATCTAGAACAACTTTCTATGTCCATATAATTTTTTTTTCTTTTTAATTTTCTTTTTTTTGGAGTAAGATAGGGGGAAGAACTCTAAGGCAGGGGGGGGAGGGATACTAAAAAAGGGAGGGCTGTAAGAAGCAAGTGGTGGGGGGTAAGGAGGAAGGAAGGGAGAAAACATAAACAGGAGTTAACAAGATGGCAAGTAATGCAGAATTGGTAATTTTAACCATAAATGTGAACAGGGTAAACTCCTCCATAAAGAGGAAGCAGTTAGCAGAATGGATTAAAAGCCAGAATCCTACAATATGCTGTATTGTAGGAAACAAACCTGAAGCAGGGAGATACATACAGAATAAAGGTAAAAGACTGGAGCAGAATCTACTATGCTTCAGATGAAGTCAAAAAAGCCGGGGTAGCCATCCTTATCTGAGATCTAGCTAAAGCAAAAATTGATCTAATTAAAAGAGAAAAGGAAGGGCACTATATCTTGCTAAAGGGTAGCATAGATAATGAAGCAATATCAATATTAAACATACATGCACCAAGTAGTGTAGCATCTGATTTTCTTTTTTTATTTAATTTTTTCCTCAGTTACATTTAAAATAATTTTCTTACATTTGTTTCTTAAGATTTTGGGGTTCTAGGTTATCTCCCTTATCTCCACCCAAAATTAAGAAACCACATGTGAAGTTATGTGAAATATTTCCATAAAAGTTAAATTGTGAAAGAAAACATAAATCTCCCACCCTAATGAAAATAAAACCTCTTAAGAAAAATTAAGTTAAAAAGAGAGAGAACAAGAAAAAGAGAATGCTTCCATATGTACTCAGATCAAAATAGTTCCTTTTCTGGATATGAATAGAATTTTTCATCAGAAGTCCTTCAGAATAGTTGTGGATGATTGCACTGCTGAGAATAACAAAGTCTTTTTACAGCTGGTCATCCCAGAACATTGCTATACTTTGTATATAGTATATTTCACTTTGTTCATGGAGAACTTTCCAAGATTTTTTTTCCCTGAGAGCACCCTGCTCATTATTTCCCAGAGAAAAATAATATTCCATCATAAACACAAACCATAGTTTATTGAGTCATTCCCCAGCTGATGGGCATCCCCTCAATTTCCATTTTTATTTGGTTCTGAGAAGAGAACTGCTACAAATATTTTTTGTACATATAAGACATTTTTCTTTTTTTCTGTCTTTTTTCTGAATCTTTTTTGATATTCATGCCTAGTTGTGATATTGTTAGGTCAAAGAATATGCATGAATTTGCAGCCCTTTGGGCACAGATCATATCTTTTGTTCAATTATAAATTGGGGCACATAAACCCATAATTTTCAAGGAAGATGCTGATCAACATTAATGTAGTTGGTTTCCTTACCAGAAGTTCTTTATTTTTCCTTGCCTATGCCTCAAAGAGTCTCTAGTACATCTAAGTATGTTGTAGGAAGCTAATTTCTTTAAAAATTTTTTTTGACCTCTTCTTCATCTCCCCGAGTTAGCAATATCTCTCTCTTGAAATTACTTTGTATATATCTTTTTTGTTTTTATTTAATTATGAAATTTTGCATTATTCCACTAGATTGTAAACTACTTGAAGGCAGGGTTTTTTTGTCTTTGTATTTTAGACAATAGGCACTTAAAAAGCTTTGTTGAATTATATTGCTTCTTCTATATTTCTACTTTACCCTATAATATGCTACATATCATATTCATTGTACACTTGTTTTCATGTATCCCCTCCCAGTATTATATTTCATCTCTATTAGATTGTAGGCTTCTAGAAGCTCACGTTTATTTTAGTGCCTCACCTTGAATTTACATTTCCAGCAATTCATTGACCCAGTAACCCTCCCTCCACCCCCACCTTTACCCATACTGTCACCTTGTGACCAATAGAACACATTATTGAAGAATCTTGTCAGAATGGACAATGCTATAGTCTTTAGAAGTGGGCCGAGCACAACCAGTTTAAAGGGAATTTAATGAAGGCACTTTCCTTGTTCCAACCAGATGAAAAATGGAGTTTTTACTTATCAAATTATGTGACTTTGCCCATGTACCTCTCTGAATAATATATAAATGCATTTGAGCTCTTCAATCTCAGAAATTCTCTAATATGGTGTATACACAATATTCAAAAGAGAAATCTAGTGACTTTCTCAGAACTTCCCAAATAGGATTTTCTGTGGGAAAGAAGTCCTATCTTACTCACTTAGGTGAAAGGCTCCTACTCACCATTAGCCCTACCAAAGAACCTTAAATTTCTGCATTGTTCTTCTTTAAGGTTTTCAAGGATATTACTCTCTCCTGGTTCTCCTCTTACCTAACTCCTATTTTTCAATTTCTTTTTCTGGATTATTTCCATGTAATGGATATATGGACCTTGTTCTGGATCTTCCCTTTTATCTCTACACTCTTTCTTAATGATCTCATCAACTTCAATTAACTCTTTGTAGGTGACTCCCAAATGTATATAGCCAATCCTCATTGTTCTCCTAGGTTCCAGTAACATATCACCAAGTTTTTTGTTAGAAATCTTCACCTGAAGCATCTTAAAGTCATCATGCAAAAATTAAACTCATCACAACTAGGCTGTAACTTAGAAGAAAATTCTCACAAAAAGTATCCTAAGATTAGCAAATTAGTTGTTGTCCATCAATTGGGAAACAAATGAACAAATTATGTTATATGAATGTAATGGAATACTATTGATCCCTAAGAAATGATTAACAGGTTGGTTTCAGAGATAAATGGGGAAACTTGTATGATACAATTCAGAATGACATCAACAGAAACAGGACCACAATTATACAGTAATAACATGTAAAGAAAAACAACTTAAGTCTTTTGAAAGACTTAAGAATTCTTGATAGATGCCAAGACCAACCATTAAATCAGAAGACTAGAGATAAAGAATACTTACTCTGTACTTCTTGACAAAAAGAGTAATATACTAAAAATACAGACTAATATATATTAGTTTAATCATGCCTATTATAGGAATTTCTTTTTTTCACTTGAATATTCATATTTATATAAGGGTTTTATCTTTTTTCCATGTGGGGGGTGAGGGTAGGAAACAGAAGGTAAGAAAGTTTCCTGAGGATCAGAGATGCTAAGTGTTTGGCCCATTGCTGTATATCTGTTAATGTGTCAGAAGTTGGATTTGAAAGCAAGTGTTTCTTATGCTAATGTCACTCTCCTTTCTTTACTTCCCTTCCTCACTTCCCAGAATCTTTAATGTCAACCTCTCTACTTATCAGGAGACTGAAAAGAAATCAGACACTGAACAGATATGTTATACAGGTGACAAAATAAATGAAAATGCCTAGCATATTGAACAGGTCTAGATGAAATTCCATAGTGAAAAGTTTTGGTGATCCAGACTATATACAGACACAGAGAACCTATATCAAGAGAAAAAGTAGGGCAGGAGAACACTGAAAGCAGAATTCCTGAAAGGGGATAGAAATAGAGGTACAATGAAGCTAAATTTATAATTTCTTAGATTGGACTTTTAAAATTATATAGCATATTGGATTGAATATTTGATTTGATGAATCATATCCACAACCGAAAACCAATGTAAAGAATTGAAGAAGGCTAGTGGCTTAAGAAGATGATTTTACTACTACTACTACTACTACTACTACTACTACTACTACTATTAATATTAATGCTGTTGCTGTTGCTACTGCTGCTACTACTATTATCATCATTATTGCTATCATACTTTAAAGACAGGTTATATATGGAAATTTGGTGAATGAATTGACAGTAATTTAGATTTGAGAATCATATGAGAAAGTTGGATGGATTTGGCAGTAGATAGTAAGAGATCAGGGAAAGGAAAGAAAAGAAAAGAAGAAAAAGTAAAGGATGACTCCAAGATTACTTGTTCAAGAAGTAATAGAAAGAAAAAAAAGGAAACAGAGGAAAAAAAGTGGGAAGGCATTTGTGAAAAATTGAAAATGTGATATGTTTTAATTTCAAAGGTATAGCATTCTGAACTGTCATCTTTCAGCTTGAGCTTAAGGCTATGAACTTTTCCCTAGGAAAAGTTGGTCATAAGTTATTAATAACATTTCAGGTATCAGTCCCTACTTAATGCTCTAGATATTTTCTCCACTAACAGTCACTGTTATGTCTCTTTTACCTGACTTGAACTCCCTTATAGTTTGCTTTTTCCTTGAATCATTGAGGAAGTCCAGAAATCACAACAAAGAGAACATGTAAAAGACAAATTAAGTTAAATTTTTAAAAAAATACTTACTGAATCTTCCCAGTGACCCTACAGACCCCTTGGGTAGGAGAATTGAGAAGAAAATTTCCTTCTAACTAATGTCCTTCTAGATCTGATACAGTAGATGAGTGATCTTTTTGGGATATGATACTTTTGTGACTTAGTTACATGCAATGGATAAGCCTAAATTTCTGTCTCCTGTCACTTTAATGCTATTCATTTTAAGCAGTATCATAGAATGGAGATCTGGCTTGGTCTGAGGCTGTAACTTAAATTTTCAGTTTTATTCTTTGCAAAATTTTATTTCTAGGGAGATGCTGATAGCCAAACTCTTTAAAAATTTACCAGAATTCCACAAATGACTGCACTTTTCAGTATCTGTTCGTTATGAACTGTCGGCCTGCTTTTGATTCTGTCCCTGATGAATTTGACTTATCTGGCAATGCCAGGTTTTATTTATTAAAGACTTGGCAGGATTAAGAAGAGGGTGGATCAAGTAATTCTGATAGGAATTTTGAATGCTCCAGTTCAAGTGATTGAAGTGGAGACAAAAAAAAAATGAAGACCTGGAGATAATAATTGACGGACACCAGCTATGCTGAAGGAAAGGAGGAAAGGACCAGACTGTGGCACATTGTGAAATTAAATTGATCACTTGGAAAATTAGGTTAGTGCAATAAATATCTGATAGAGGGATAGAAGAAGGTGAATTAATTTTTGTCAGAGTGGCTCTTAATTTGCTGGAGATGGACATCATAGAGTTACATTTCATGTGCTATATGGCTGAGCCTTAGAAATGATTTAACTACATGCTCTCAATGTATATGTAATGATAACTCAGGCAATTCTCAGAACAGCTTGCTGTCTTATACAAGGGATAAGTCTTTTAAAATCTTGATATTCCAGTCTTTTACCACCCTTGGACAAGATGATGGGTCAAGGCTACATCAGAGTAGTAATTATCTCCTTTGGTAGATTCATATTCCTAAGATTTGGAAGGAAAAAACCCAAAAAGGCAGAGGAGCACAGGAGTCCCCCATGTAAGATAGCCTGATAATGTCCACACTCTAGGATGTGAGCAAGATATTCTAAAAGAGGACAGGGTTTTTGTTGTTGTTGTTGTTGTTTTTTTTTTTTTTTTTTTTTTTTTTTTTGCTGCCTTTCACTGGAATTATGCATCATCTGAACAGACATGAGCTCAAGTAGAAACTGTCTCTTCTTTTAAAAAGGACCATGAGTCATCATCAATATTGGTTCAGAAAGTAACTAAGGTACTTTTCATCATCTTTCATTGTAAGATACTCATCAACCATTCATACATAACAAGAAATAGCACTTCATGTCTCCACCCTCAAGGCTCCATCAGGTCACTCAAATGTAGGAATTGTAATTGAGCATATTCCATGGTGAGAAGGTTCTTGCTATACATGTATAACAAATATAGGATTGAATTTAAGCTCTAAGTTTTGTTGGCCAAGATTTGTAGAAAGTTACATGTTCTACATTTAGGAAATGTTCTCAAATGCAACTTTTTTCTTAAAGAATTGTCTTGAAGAGAGAATTCTGAAAAGATGGTGGAATAGATTAGAAAATTCCAAGCTTTCCAGATTTCCTCCACAAACAAAGCAAAATAGTACTTTAGGGCAAACTGAATAGCAAAGCTCTATAAGAACTGGGCAGAACAGAGATCCTCCTGGGAAAATCAGAGAATATCCAAAGACCTCAGGATTGAAGTTCAGACTTTGTGAAGTGTAAATAACCCCAGGCTAAATCCACTTAACCAGCAAACAGTGGAGTGGTTGAGATGGCCGCAGCTTTTGATAAAATCATAGGAATTTTCACCTCTCAGTGAGGGGAGTTGGATGTTGGGGGTTGGAGATTGAGGATCCCTCGACTGATCAGGGATATCAGCCCCCGAGAAGTGACTCTGGGTAAGAAGGAACCACTACATGCCCAGTGAGTGCAGAAGCAGGAAGGGCAGGGAGACTGCTGGCTATGGGCACTTACAAGGGAGATTCAGTTGTTGGTTTCAATGCCAGGCCAGTGAGGTATAAAGACACTGGAGGTTTCTCACAAGAGGGTTAGAGCATTTCTAGTACAGTGCCCTGGGGAACCCGAAATATGACTTAGAGGGGGGAAAAGAGTGTAAGCTCCAAAAGTAACAGAAAGAAGGCACTGAAGCCAAAGGCAGTATCCCTAACACTTTAGGGCTAGACATGATTATAATAATAACCAGCTATAAATACAAACAAAACTAATAGACAAAAGAGAAAGAACCCAACCATAAAAAGTACTATGGGAATAGAGAAAACTGGGATTCATCTTTGGAGGAGAATACTATCAAAAATAGAAATCCTCTTCTACCCCAAAGAGTAATATCAAATGGTTGCCTGTCCCAAAAAAATTTATAGAAGAACTAAAAAAGACTTTAAAAATTAAATGAGAGAGATTGAGGGAAAAATTTAAAAAAATAAGAATAATCCAGGAAAAACAAGAGGAATATGAAAAAAAAGTCAACCAATTAGAAAAGGAGATTCGACATTTTAAGAAAGAAAATGACACCTTGAAGATTAAAATTATTCAAGGGAAAGTCAGCAAAATTATGAGAGTAAGAAATAATAAAACAAAAATAAAGAATGAAAAAATATGAAAGTGTGAAATTTCATAAGAAAAACAACTGATCTGGAAAACTGATGAAGAAGAAAAAACACAAGAATAATCAGACTACCTGAAAGCTTCAATAAAAAGAATTTTGATATAATAATACAAGAAATAAGTAAAGAAAGTTGTCTCGCAGAATTAGAAGTATTTTACCCATACAATCAATGTAATATTCCTATGCTCTATGATATCATGGATGTAAGTATAATCTCCAGTAATGAAAATTGCAACCCATTCTTCCCTGCCCATCACATGTATTCTTCTCTTTTGTATTCTTCTATCAGTTCATGACTTAATTATTTTAGGGCCTCTCTAATGCTTTTTTGAAATTGCTCAAATATAGAAGCTATATTCAGACTATATAGGAAATATCCTTCCATTTTACTGGTCCATTTTATTTTTTCTAGCTTATACCTTTCTATGACAAAATTTTTTTTCTATTTTTAAAATTTTTTTATTTAATAATTTCCCTAAGTTATTACATTCAAAACATTTTTTTACATTTGATTTTAAGATTTGGGGGTTCTAGATTATCTCCCTCACCCCCTTCCAAATTAAGAAATCACATATAAAGTTATGCAAAACATTTCTATAAAAGTCAAGTTGGGAAATAAAACGTAGATCTCTCACACGAAAATAAAAAAACCTCCAGAAAAATTAAGTTAAAAAGAAAGAGAGAGAGAGTAACAGAATGCTTTGATCTGTATTCAGAGTCAATCAATTCCTTCTTTGAGTATGGATAAGATTTTTCATCATAAATCCTTCAGAGTAGGTATGGATGATTGTACTACTGAGAATAACAAAGCCATTTACGTCTTGTCATCCCAAAACCTTGCTATTAATTTGTATACAGTATATATCACCTTATTCATGGAGGACTTTCCAGATTTTTCTTTCTTTCCTGAGAGCATCCTGCTCATCATTTTCCAAAGAATAATAATATGTTGAGGGAAAGTTGCTTGAAATTTTTTTTTTGCAATTACTAATTGCTACTTGTTTTTTCCCCCATTTATTTTTTTTCTCCTTTCACCCTCTCTCTCTTCAAAAGTACTTTGCTACTGACCACTCCCTCCTCCAATATGATCTCTCTTTTATCACCCTCCCCCACTTCCCATATTCCATTCTCCTCCTTTTTTACCTGCAGAGTAAGATAGATTTCTATATTTCTATTGAGCAAGTATGTTATTTCCTATTTGAGCCAATTCTGATGAGAGTAAGGTTCACTCTCTTACCCACTCCTCCCCCTCTTTCCTTCTACTGTAAAAACATTTTTGTGCCTCTTTTTTATGGCAGATAATTTCTCCCTTTCCCCTTTCCCAGTACATTCCTTTTTTACCCCTTAATTTCATCATTATTTTTTTAAAAAGATATTATCCCTCCATATTCAACTCACACCCATGCCCTCTGTCTATATATATTCCTTCTAAGTGCTATAATAATGAGAATGTTGTGAGTTACAAATATCCTCTCATGTAGGAATGTAAGAAGATAAACCTTATTAAGTCCCTTATGATATCACTTTCCTGATTTACCTCCTTATGCTTCTCCAGAGTGCTATATTTGAAAATCAAATTTTCCATTCGGCTCTAGTCTTTTCATCATGTACCCTTGAAAATCCCATTTCACTGAATGACCACCTCTTTCTTTGAAGGATTATATTCACAATATAATCCTTTTTTGCTAGGTAGGTGATTTTTGGTTGCAATCCTTGCTCTTTGGAATATCATGTTCCAAGCCTTCTGATCCTTTAATGTAGAAGCTCCTAGATCTTGTGTTATCCTGACTGTGGCTTCACTATACTTGAATTATTTCTTTCTGAATGCTTGCAATATTTTCTCCCAATTCTGGGAGATCTGGAATTGGTTACAATATTCCTTAAAGATTTTATTTTAGGATCTCTTTCAGGAGGTGATTTCAGGAGGCATTCTTCCAATTTTTATTTTACTCTCTGGCCCTAGAATATAAGGATAGTTTTCCTTGATAATTTCTTTCTTTCTTTTTTCTTTTGAGCATGACTTTCAGGTAGACAAATAATTTTTAAATTATCTCTCCCAGTTCTATTTTCCTGATCAGTTTTTTTCCCAATGAGATATTTCACATTTTTCCTATTTTTTCATTTTTTTTTGGTTTTGCTTTATTGTATCTCGATTTCTCATAAAGTCATTAACTTCCATTTGCTCAATTCTATTTTTTAAGAAATTACTTTCTTTAGTGAGCTTTTGTACCTCCTTTTCCAATTGACCAACTTTGTTTTTTAAGGCATTCTTCTTCTCATTAGCTTTTTGTATTTCTTTTTGTACCTCTCTCAGTTCATTCCCTAATTTTTTTCTCTATCTCTCTTACTTGGTTTTCAAAGTCCCTTTTGAGCTCTTCCATGATCTGAGCCCAATTCTTATTTTTCTTGGAGGCTTTGGATGTAGGAGCTTTGATTTTGTTATCATCTTCTGAGTGTGTTTTGATCCTCCTTGTAACCATAATAACTTTCAATGGTAAGAATTTTTGTTTTGTTTTGTTTTCTGCTTATTTTCCTATCCTATTACTCCTAATTTTAACTCTGTGTTAAAGTAGGGCTCTATTTCCAGGGTAGAGAGTGCATTGTCTCAAGCTTCAGGGATTTTGTGCAGCTGTTTTTATCAATTCTAACAATCTGACCACAAGCACTCTTTTCTGCCCTGAAGCTGTTAAGCATGTTCCTGCCCCACTGTAGCTGAAAGACCTTATGTTCTGGTCAGGGCTGGGGTTCTGCTGACAGGGGTTGTGCTGGGACTGCACACCAGACTCCACCCCATTGCCACAGACCCTCTCCAGTGACCTTCCTTCCACATATTTCCTCTATCTCTGGACTAAGAGGTCTAGAAGTCTTCAGCACTGCTGCTGATTCAGAGTCCTACCTCACTGATGCTGGGGTCAGGGCCTGAACTGGAGCCTGCACTAGGATTGGGTGCTGGGCTCCCACTCTGGTTCCACAGACCTTTTCTGCTGACCTTTCAGCTCCTCGAGTGTCTCTGGGCTGAGAGGTCTGGAAACCACTAGTAATATTGGTGATTCAGAGGTCAGGCCTAGCCAGCACTGGATCTGATCAAGTGTGCCCTGCCCCAGAACTCCCACCCTGGTGCATAACAGAACTTTTTAAATAGGGGCCAATTCACTGTCCCTCAGACTGTTGGAAGGCCGGACTATAGTAAAAACAAAAACTTTGTTTTGTGGGTCTTTAAATAAAGAAACTTCATAGCCCTAGGTGAGGGGGATAAACATCCTCAGCTGCTGCATCTGGCCCGTGGGCCACTCTGTTACTGCTGAGCTTCTAAGTTGCCTTTGGCTGGAAAATGTTCTACTCTGTATTTTTTGATGTTCTGATGCTCTAAAATTTGTTTGGAGTCATTATTTAAAGGAATTTGGAGAAGTTTAGAGAAGAGGTTGGTCAAATTCCTGCCTTTACTTCTCCACCTTGGCTTTTCCTCTTTGATAAAAAAAAATATTAAAAAGAACAACCAACCATTTTTCCACATTATGGTAAACAATTGGTCTGATTGTTTTTCACGTGAATCAATTTTTTTTTTCATGTTACAGAATTTTCTTAGATAGCTGTTGATTACTCTGGTTATTCTTAACAATCAGACAGTAGATTAAAATAATATTTATTTTGACCCATATAATTGACAAAAATTCATAGGGTTAGGACAAAAATCATCTTTACCCATATTATCCTGTTGCCAAAATACGAATTAAAGAATATGGGGACCATCAAAGAAATTCAAGATGACTATTTACTTGTATGCTGTTTGAAGTAAAGAAATAGTGTATCTTCTTGAGTCTGATAGATATGGAGAATATGTCTTTGATTTCATTAACATAAGAAATTCCTAGGTGAATAAATTCTCTACCAATGCAGGTTAGTATTTTGCTTATAGTTACAGTCTTAGAGAATTTATTTAGATAGGAAAGACTTAGTAATTTGCCCTGAGTCACACAATTTGTTAAGTGTCAAAGGCAGAACTTGAATTCAAGTCTTCCTGAGTCCAAGACCAATTCTCTTTACACTCTGTGCTACCTTTCTTATAATACTGTTCCTTAATTCAATTTGACTCATGATGTATTTATTAAATGTTTAGTATATACCATGCACAGTTTTAAACACTGCGGAGACAAAGATAAAAAAATGAAACAGATCCTGCAATCAAAGAAACTTATATCCCTTTGGAAAGTTTATTTTTGACTATAAAAGCACATAGTTTATCTCATTTGAGTCTCACAACAATTCTGTTATAGAGGTTTTATAAATCTAAATAGAACCATTTCACAGATGAGGAAAGCAGGTCATCAAAGTTAAATGACTTGTTCATGGTGGAAGAACTAGAGCTAGTAAGGATCAGAGATTATAGATTAGATTTTATCCCAGATTTTCCTAGCTCTGTCTCCATCTAAACTAAATCTTTATCCTCTATGTTACATTGCCTATAGAATTAGACAAGAGAGGATTAAGGCTGCCTTCTGAGACTTATATTCCTTCCTTTTATGTCCCTTTTGGCCATAGGGACAAATTATTTTGTACTACTTAAGAAAAAGTCCTAAGAGTGTAAAAAGAGTCCAAAGTCCTTTCAAAGATCTCTTTCAAAGAGTGTCTTAAATGAGGGTTCCCATGGAAGACGTAGATATGATGAAATTCAAAATCAGAGAAAACAGATATTTCAAGTCATGGAGTTATCTGGAATTTCTGGAGCAAATCATACTCCAATGGCAAATGAAGAATGATGCTATGAAGATAATCTAAGATCACAGAAAGACAAAGGGTGACAGTCTGACAAAAGATACAATGCCCACAATAATAAGAAGAGTGCACAGAGAGTAAATTGGCTCTATAATTAAACCCCAGAGGGCCAATCATTCCCATTCCCTCTTGCCCCAGAAGAAGGGGAAGGGTCCACTGGAATGCTGTACCAGATGTACTAGGAATTTGTACATCTTTTCACATGTTCTGCTATGATAATAAGTTCAATTAAAAGAACACTAATCAAAGCCAAAGGCTATGCAGTTTTAATGACCAACCTTAAACTTGGTAAATTATGCCTCAGAGCAGTGGGGCATAATGGATGAGCAATACTGCCCATGAGCTCACATAGAGAAGTTTTGGTTGGTTAATTTTGTTCAACTCTTTTTCTTTGTTACAAGAGTATAAGGGAAGGTTACCTAGACGAATTAGGTGACGTGGGGAGGGTATTCTGTTTCAAAATGATTTATGCAAAAACCAAAAAAAGACCAATAATTTTTAAAAGAAATAAATTATATCTACCTTTCTTCTTCCAAACCCCATCTCAAAGAAAGAAAATCAAGTCATCAGAATCATCATTAGAGCAACATCACATATTTTAGAATTGTTTTAGGTAGCTACTGTATGGAAGATAGGACTCTAAAGAATAGTCATTTATTCTGACTGCTAGATCTTCTAGGCTTCACTAGCCTTACAAGCACTTTCAATTTTGCCACTGAAATATCCAATGATTTCTAGGCTTTCCATCATCATCCCCATCTCTGATCTCCCAGAACCTCTGAGCTTTTCTATCTTCCCTGAAGGTCAACTTAGTTTATTTCTTTTTCCTGCCTCTCTCTTTCCCAGTTTAGTGGGTAAGCTCATAGAAAGCAGGAAATCTTATTTTTCCTAATTATATTCTTATATATATTCAATTTCATGGGACATAGTGAAGTCTTAATATTTTTTTTTATTTCTTTGTTCCTTCTAAGCAAATTACGGGCATCAGATTATTTATGAGGTCTAACAATTTTTCAGTATCTCTTTGCTCAGAATACATATCAGCATCATTGTCTCCTGATTTTGTACTTCTCAGTTTTTAGTTTTCAGGGTTATATGCCCTTGTCTCATGCCAATGTACTCAAGCATCAACCAAACCAACTATTGACCTCCTCACCACAGGAGGGTAATAGTGATGAGCTGTTCTTCCAAGCACCTGCTGGGAATCTCCATTGCAATATAATGACCTTTCTGTCAGAGAATTGCAGACTCTAAGGGAATAAAGGAACCTGGAAACTGATCTCTTTACATTGTGCTGAAAGACAGCAACTACCCAGATCAATCAGTGTCACTTCCAGATTTACAATATTTACCTTTTTGAATTTGGCAGAATGGAAAGTTTAAAATAACGTTGAGTTCTAATCTCTATGGCACTATATCTGTTTATGGGTGTGGAAGAAAAATTCTTCTAACTCAATTACTTACTAAATCACTAAGTTACTAAAGAACTTCTTGGTTCTATCTCATATGATTGACTATGGTCAATGCTAAATGGAGTCTTTCTTTCAGTGTCTCTCTCCTTGTGGGAGATTCTTTTCCTCTCAGTTGATTTCTCTTTGCCACTGTTTCTGACATGACTGCTTTAGTAGGCAATAACCTGCTGTTTGAATAATCATAAATAAGGGAGATATCAGTTCAAGATCTTATAAAACCTTATACCAAAGAAAAGGGGAAACAAATACAAAGTGATCCTATCAGACACAGACTTGCCTAGAAAGGTGATAAGGTGATAAGTGATCGGACCCAATGAGGTAAGGAAACCAATTCACTAACTCTCCAGATTTCAGAAATTGGTAGAAAGATCTGGCTTAAGGAACAGAGATTGTTAAGGTTTTAAGGGTATTGTTGGTGCTGCTTTTCTTTTTAATGTAGCTAAAGAAATAGTAAGCCTCAGTAGACAATTAAAAGAATCCTTCTGGCTGGCAACAGAGGATATTTGTATCTGGCCTATGGTTGGGGGGATTTGATTCTAAATCACGCTTCTCACTGAATTACATGGAATAGGAACTAGAGCTGTGATTTCATCAGTGTAGAAAACTCCTGGGGGGGAAAATTTCCTCTATCAATGCATACCAGAACCTACTCTGAAAATTATAATCTTATAGAGGTGCCTGGAGCATTGAGAATTTAAGTTACACAGTATCACAGGCAGAATATAATCCCAGGTCTTCCTGGCTCTCTATTATGATAAGACTGTCTCTCCTTCTTCAATTAATAGCTCACAAATCTCATAACAGAAAGAAATAGCTGAAGATCAGAATTTCTTAAACCTTTACTATATTTATAATTAGTTTTCAGATACTTTTAGTTTTCAGATATTTTACTTATATTTTATATCCTTTTTTTAAATGATCAAGTTTCTTATATAAATGTTTGTCTCTAGCAATAGGCATGTGAAATGATATATATGAATTCATATATGATATATGTATATTCTACATAAATGTGTATACTATGTGTATATATATATATATACATACACACAAATATGATAAATATTAGATCATATCAATAAAAAACTTTCCCAAATTTTGCATGTAGGCTTAGAACAGAAAAAAATTCTAATCAACATTTGTGTTTATTTGGATTTTACACATGAATTGCTATTGAATCATCCAGTTCTAAGCTGGGTATGAGAACGGTCACAGTGGTTCATTCAAGATGTAGTCATTTTTCTTCTGACCAGATGGGCTGTGAGGAGATAGAAGTGGCCACAATTACATCATGGCATGTTTTTTTTCCCCTAGAAATCAGAAGCATCATCTTGATTAAGGTCAAACAGCTCAACCACTAGAAGTAGCATGAAATTGAGAAACCATATTCTAATGCATTGAATCATTTCATAACACTCCACCTTTAGATTCACACAGCTGGTAGGATTTTAGCATAGTGCTTAAAAAACCCCTGAAATTCATGCACTAAACCTTAGAGTATTTGTTCAAAATATTTATTATGCTCATGTTAAAAAAAAAAAAAAGATGTGTGAGCATTAAAAAAGTCAGTTCAAAAAATCAATAGTCTGCTTACTTAAAGATGTGTTCTTTGAAAATAAATCCTCATATAAACCTGTATAAAACATTACCTTTTTCTTGAGAGAAAATAGAGCATTCAAATTAATATTAATTTCAGTCAGAAAATGGCTTTAATTTATTGATTTAAAAAGTAGTAAATTTACTATTAAAAATTCCAAAAAAGTGTCTTCTTTATAGCTTGAAGCATGATGAATCAATTATCCCTTAATAATTATCCATCTTTAGTGTATGTTTTAAGCTTTACAAAGTTATTTCTGAAACTTTGGGAGGTAGGTAGGAAAAGTATCATAATTTTTATAAGTTTTAATGAAGCTTTTTGTTTTTCTAAAAATATAGATATTCTTCTTTCCTTTTTTCCTCTCTAGCCCCCCTCCTTCCTCCCTCTTTTACACCCCCCACACCCCCCTACCCCCCACACACCCATACCATTGAATCCTTGATTGTAAAAAAGAAAAGCAGTTAATCCAAACCTGCTAATACTATGTCTGACATCATATTATACATTATTGTAACCCATTTTACACATCAGAAAGCTTAGGCTTAGAGAAATTACATGACTTGCTCATATTCATATTAACATTAGTGTCAATATTCAAACCTAAATATCCTAATTGAAAGCCCACCTCTTTTTCCATTATACCTCCTGGATCCCAGATAACTCCCCAGAACCTAGAATTCATGTATATTTCAACTACAGAGATAAAAAGAAAAGTAAGCATCAGGCTATATAAGGCAATATGATATATTGCAGGAAAATGTTCTCAATTTGAAATTAAAGGACCTGAGTTCAAGTTCCAATTTTGCTTAGGATGGGGCTTTTAATGAACCTGATTGACTCTCTTGCTTTATATTTCAACACCTTGGTCAGTGGGCACTCATGAACTTGCATTTCGCTGCTTTCCCCCAAAAGCTTTATGTGCTATTTTATAGAGTAGTAGATTCTCCATCATCTCATATCATGTGATTTTCCATAAATTATCTATGTTGGTTGTTCCAATGAAATTAAGTCAGTTTAGATAATGTAGCAGAAATCTATCTTCTAGCTCAAATATCTGGCAACAGACTGGGGCAATGTCATACTGTTTGCTTTACTAAAAGTATTCTATCTTATTTGATAAACCTCCTCAACCAATTTGTTGATTTTATTACATTCACTAGTCAAGTGTACTGCTTTATGTTCTCATACTTCTAATCACAGAAATCCATGGTTTTCACCTAAATATCCAATCTGTAACATTACTCCAAAAGACATTTATTTATATATTTTTTTAAAGTTTCAAAAGTTTTTTAATATGCCTTGAGGCTTGTCATTAGAGAATTTCTAGTTTTCTAGCTATACATTGTATAACCAAAGGCAGTTAGGTGGATAAAAAACAGAGTACTGGCTATGAGTCAGGAAGACCAAAGATCAAATCCAACTTCGGACTGTGTGCCTTTGAGCAAGTCACAAGCTCTCTTTGTCTCAGTTGTCAACTGTAAAGTGGAAATAATAGCACTTAAAGTTTTTGTGAGGATTAAAATGAGTTAATGTTTATAAAATACAATACAGTACCCAAATATATATTATGTACTATATAAATGTTAGATAAATTATTATTATTTTTAATTATATCAATGCTTTTGGGCACCATCACTGAACCAGTTTTTGACCAAAGTGTAATTGGTTATAGCAGTCCTGTCTTTGTCACTGATCACTGTTTTACTTGGTGTGCCTCATTTCCCTACTGATAAGAAATTGACATACCTAATTTCGTAGAGGTTATGTGAAGAAAAAAAATAAAGTATTTATGCAAAATTGCTGTAAATGGTATGAAGCAATATGCAAATTCAACATACTAAAGTTATTCTTCTTTTGAATATGGATAAAATAGGCATTCAAAGAGAAAATTCATGTTAAAAAAGACTGTCAAAATAAATCAAAGTATTTTCTCATGAATATTTGAAATGTCCAATACATAGGCATCTTTCCATTTGTACTAATTTTGGTATTTTAAAAATTCATCTGTTGGCTTTGACTAGTCAAGTATAAACCTTTTAAGAATTAATTTTCTGTACAGTACAGTACCATTTTGGAAGAATAATCAATTTTTAAGTGTGGATGCTAATAAAAAGGATAGATGGGGAGAATTTACTTATCTATAGGGAATAATCTTAAACCAAAACTGAATTTGGGGATGAGTTTAAGAAAGGTATAGTATTATATAAAATATTTTTCCTCAGCTGCTTTTGATCAGGCCTGATATACTGACCAGTGGCCACTTCAGTCCAAGTTTCCAATGTTTAAACTGTAACAGGGAGAGCTCAGTACTGTCTGAAAGAATCCCTTCAAGCTGTCTCCCTTGGACTCTAATGTGTTGTCACTCCATGTGGATGAAATATTATATCTGAGTGCACTGTTTCCATTTGGGAGCAGGATACCAGCTGTCTTCTTGAATTTCCATGGCACTTAATCTAGCTTTAAGCTTGGTTAGGTTTCAATTCATAAGGAAGGTAACAGTGCCGACATAGGGTCACATTTTCAGCAAGGTCCCTGAGGTAATGAAGTGCAGAATGCATGCTAATAAGAAGAGCTGCACAGCTAATTCCTGAGTCATGTTCCAAAAGGGACTTGAAAGAGTACTTTTTCAGAGCAATGTGAGAAATGATCTGAAAATGAAGTTAAGTTGGAAGCTGTAGAGTGTTATGACATTGAGTACCCCATGTAAGAAGATTTAGGGAATCTGTCTTCAAAGTTTGCAAGGTTAAAAAATAACAACCACTACGATATCTTTATTTTAACATTAAAAATTATACATAAAATAGGAAAAAAGTTTATTGTTCTCCAATTTTATTTACATGTTGTTTCTATAACATTTTGACTTATATTTGAAGATTTAAATGTAACTTGCTATTAATATTAAAACGTTTTAGTTTTAAGACATATAAAGGCCTTATAAAAGTATAAAATAAAGAATGCATTCAGAAATTATCAAAATTAAATCCACTACAAATTAAATGAAATGATGGATCTTTGGTAAATATGGGATTTAATCAAGATGGATACTTCTTCTATCAAAGCAGATTACAATTTCACCATACCTCATTCTGAATAGTTCTTGATTTTGTTTCTCGTGACAAACACAAATATTTTTAATGTGAATGTGGGAAAATTCTACATTGGTTAAACTTTTAAAAAGTTTTAGCAAAGTAATATGTTTTATGATATAGAACAATAATAGTAATTTCACATGTTGATAATGTAATTGCTAATAATAATCTCATAGAAGCAGTGTGGCATAGTAGATATGGTATTATCCTTAAAGACAAGAAGATCTGATTTCAAATCCTTGTCCAACACATACTAGCAGTATAATTATGAACAAATCACTTATTTTTGAGTGTCCAAAGCCACTCTCTAAGAATATACTATAGACAAGTTGCCTGTTTTTATAAGTGTAAAAGTAGTTTCTAATTTGCAGTGTCATACCTATAAAATCACAGGTCAGGACAAAAAAATTCTAAAACAACAAAAACAAAACAAAAGGAAAGAGAAACAAAGATTATAAAAAAATTTATTAGGGTAAATTCAAGTACATAAAGCCATAACACATTTGTTTCTGATTCATTTGATTTGAAATGGTGATTCTCATACATAAAAATTTATGTAACATAATTACTTATATAAAATTGATATTGTTTATATTTTCTAACTATATTTCCAAACTGACAATCTTTTTTAAAGGTACAAACATTTCCTGCTTGTATTTTTGATCCTTTCTATCTCTTTAATTTTCAGGTCCCAATAATCTCAAGTTAAAATGCCAAAGTCCCCAGGAACTAAGCCAAAATAACTGTCACAGTTTTTTGGTCATACATAAAAAAGTACAGAAAAGAGCTAAGTTAGAGTCAGATATCCCAAGAGATAGTGTTGATTCCAAAGTTATAAAGCGAGTAAAACAATTTCAGATAATGGGGAATAATGGTTCAGCCTGGGAACTCCATATCTTAGCCTGCCTCTATCTAAATCTACTTCATGTACTAACAGATGAATTTTTATGGTAGCATTGTTGCAAGTGGATTAAAAAATCAGATAGACTAATAAGTAAACAAGTTAATAGTGCAAGGTAGCCATTTTGATTTTTGGCTTTAACCACTCCTTTTTCTCTGAACCTATTCTCAGGCATGTGGGCAGGGGGGATGAGCCAATAATCTTATTCTGGCTCACCATGTGGTATCTTAGATTCATCTAGTTTTGAAGGAAGATTATCATGAAGAAACTTCAAGGACTAGTCTTTTTTGGCAGGCTATTCATAGTCTAATCTCATTACCTTCTATTATTTGGTGCTAGCTCCCACTTCTGGATTCTACCAGGAAATGTTCAAAATCTTTTATCTAACTTCTGATTGATATTTATTTTCTTGTTTATAGCTTCAGAGAGAAGAAACCAATCAGATGTATCTGAAGAAGAACCAATCTGTTTAATAAGACACCAGGTGTTTTTCCTGGGGAAAAAAAAGACAACAGGTTGGTGTAAATTATTCACTAAATCCTGTGGCTGAATCATGGGACGATGTATCACAGCTCTGCCATGCTTGAAGACCTTTCAGCTGAAGACTGAATAGATCTAATTGAACAGTCATACAAAGAAACATACCTAATGTGGGTCTGTGATTGTTGTCTTCCTTTTCTACTATTCCAGGCTCCATTTGGGTGAGCTCTTAGTCCTCTTCAATAATCCTGATGTTCTCCACCTAGCTCTCATCCAAGATTTATCTACAGTTAAGTAAAATGGCTTTCCCGCAATCATGACAAATAAAACTCTATTGCTTTTAGTTTATAATTATTCTTTAAATTGGTTTTGAATCATTTAACTGATTCTTGAATGATGTCAATGAACAAGAATTTCTTAATCTGCTACGTGATAAACAAAAACTAGGTCCTGAGGATTAAAACACAAAAAATGTTTTTACCCCATTAGAGCATATATTCTAATGTGTAGTTCTAGGAATAGACCCAAAAAGATTCCTACGGCAAATCTTGGCTCTAGTGATTTGCCTTTTGTTGATTAATTCTAATTCATCATGTTATGCAGCTTGTTTGTACATAGTTGTTTGCATGTGGTTTTCTCATTAAACTGTGAATTACATAAAAGCAGGAACTGTTTGCTATTTATGTTTCTTTATCTCCCCAGCAATTAGTACAGTGTCTAGGACATAATTGATGCTTAATAAATGTTTATCAACTATAGATGCATCTGTTCTTCATCAGTATCAGAGGGACATAATATTTTTTAAAGGAAGAGGTGTCAAAAATTGGGTCTATGGAGATCAAAATCATTCCCTCAAGAAGCCTTACAAAAAGATATACTTAATGAAACACACATTGTTCCATCTTATTTATTGTTAGATGTTTCTTAGGCAAATAGAACATTTTTCAAAAACTGGAGTCTTCACATCCAGAACTAAGGAACGAAAAATGGGCAAAAGAGATGTTACACCAGGACATGAGGGTTTCCAAGATATTTTGTCAGAAAGGAAACAGAAAATGCAAAGCATTTGAAAGTTCTCTTCTGAAAATAGCTCACCTCCCCATTTGTTACTCAGTTTGTGTGTTAGCAAAGAAGGTCGATTCATATAAAGTTATTAATTAAATACCTTGCCATAAAAGTAGTACTTTTGGGAAAGAGAAATCAGGAAATCTTTAAGGGAAAGAAGAATCATACTGTCCATGAGATACTATCATTTTGTGAGTGTTAGGAGGTTGTCAGGATATTCTTAAAACAAACCTGCAAAATGCCAAAATAAAATAAAGTGAATATGGTTCTTGGACCAAGCTTGGTGAAACCAACCATTGAATCTCCATTAAACCCGGGAGATAACAAACAACCCAGTTTTCAAGATTTTTCCTAGACACTCTCCCATTGCAGAATAATTCTCTTATTGAGGAATACAAAGTCTTAACTGGATTTAGACCTGAGATTTGTAGGAGTCTAGGAATTTTATACACCACCTAGAGGCCATTAAACTGTTCCAGCACTATTAGTCACTTTGCAAATACAAACTGGTTAACAGAGCAAAAGATTGAGTGAACAAAAATATATGTATATATGTATGTAAATATATATATATATATACACACAGTAATTAACTACATATAATTCTCTTTCATTCCTTCTCTTCCTCCCTTCCATATTTTCTTCTTTCTTTTTCATACCTCCTCTCTCTTTTCTTTTTCTTTTGCTTAATAGGGAGGGAGAATTCTTTTTTTTTTTTTTTTTTTTGGAGTTCTGTTGCAATCTCACCCCCAACCCAATTTGCACCCTGAGGCAAGCAAGATGTACTGGCAAGACATCAGGAGCTATCAAGGTCAGTGAGGACCCATAAGAGTGGAATACTGCTGGCTTCCTTGACAAAAAACCTATGAATATCAAAAGATTGCTCCTCTGAGCTGAGAAATAATACTGCAGCCACAGCAGTGACTGGCAATTGTTACAGAACAACCACCATCTTTCACCTTACCATCACCCACATATTTACACAATTCACATTAACATGATCTACAGATGGTCTTGTTGCTTTTCTACTGCAGAAATCTCAGAGCCATGGGAATCATTGAATACTTAACTTTTCTTAACCAGAGTTTCAGCTCTTCACGTGAATTTTTTTCCTGGAACACAATGAATATAGAATGAAGAGAGTAATGGACAAGAAAAGTAAGAAATACCAAGGCCTGGAAAGGGAGCGGCAGAAAGAACACAAACACTCTTGTACTGTGCCAGGCCAGTGAGCTCTGCACACTGACCTAATCCCATAATGATGAGGGAAAAAACAACACTTTTTTAGGGAAAATAAAGCGCCTCTCCCTGCTGGTTTTTTAGGGCACAGTGCATTGCTTCTGGAAGATTGTTTTTTATTATTTGATATACTAATATCCAAATGCTATAAAGTTTGCCTTACAAATATAATTGCCCTCATAGTCTCTCTGCATTAAAGAAGAGATGATTCTACCAATAGGAAGTTACTATTCCTCTCTAGTTATGACTATTAATTGTTCTGCTGCAGCAGCTCACGTTAACTTTTGTGTGATGTGGAGGTGGGGGAGTGTAGGAGGAGCCTGGTTGAGAAAATGTCTTCCATACAAAATTAGCCTTTCAGCCCCTGAACAAGAATCTCTTATTTTTCTTCTGCCACTGGTTTGCCCTCATTTTCTCTCATAAATAGAAGAGTTAATCAGGAAAAACAAAAGGCCCTTTCTGGCATAATGACGAAAGGGAGGCAGAAAGAAAAGACAGAGAAGGTAGTGTTTTACTGCTCCCATTGACTTTCTCTTGTTTGTTAAACAGTTTAGGACGAAACACAATTTCTAGGGTAAGCATGATAAACATTGGCTTCTGATAAGGACATGTAGAATCCACATGAAACCCAAAGAAAATTCCTATTGGTTAGAATTGTTTTTATTTATTTTTAGGTATATCAGTGTTCCTAAAAGAACACATCCAGATACAAATCTCACTGGGGAAACACTGGGGGCCGTAGTGAGAAATCTTTATCCAGGCTTCATTATTTCTTCAAACACTGATATTTTAAGTGAAAATTCTGATAAATATATGCATACAAATTTTCAAGATTTCTAATATCTGATCTATAGAACTATCTGGGATATAACACTTTATTACAAGTAGAGCAGAAGAAGAAATTCCATAGGCCCACCTACAGAAGGAGAGCTTACTCTGAGGGACACAATGTTACAAATAGAAATGATCCATTAGTGCAAAAGTTGTTTCCCCCTTTTCCTCAATGAATTCAGCATGGTTCACCATGTTCCTTTCTTCCCTATTGTCTGTCCATGTCTTTTCTTATTAGGAAATTCACCATTCATACTGATGATGTATGTGGGTTTGTCACCAAAATGACACAGTGATCTAGACATCAGATGATGGAGGGCAAAGAAAGTTGGGGTTCGGTCATGTGAAGAATTCACAATAGCCATTCTCTTTGGCAAAAGATAGATTTATTTAGGGAAGAGTTATAGACAAAATGAAGGGATATAATAGATACTAGGAATGGTAAATATGAAACAGAGTTGGGAAAGCATAAGAAAGATAAGTTTCTCACTGAGAAACACAGGAATTCACAATTGCCCAGTGGAAAGGAGGTTGGAGAAATGTCCTTAGAGAGCAGGCTAAATCCCAAAAGACTTTTAGCACTCTAAAACAGTTGATTAGCTACAAAGAGGAGAAATGGAGTTGAGATAAACAGAGTGGAGTTAGGAGAGAAATACATGATATGGGGGAAAGTGAACAGGAAAGACACTATGAGGCAGAGTGCTATGATGGACTGACCCAAAGAAAGGCAGCAGTCATGGCATGGCCCATAGGTAGATTTTACAGGGAAAATTTAACCTCAGGGACATGACTGGGATTTCTAATAGGACATGGAAAGGTGAGATTGCTTGAGATCTCTACAAAAGGTAGATCTCAAATGTTAGACATAATTTGGGTTTCAGACTAGATGAGTTCCTCAGAAGGTGGAACCATGAAACTAAACTGATCTCTATCAGTGCTTTCTCCCTGCTTACCTCAGGGATCAATTATTTTGTTTCTCTCTGTCCAACACACCATTCAGGACCTCATTACCTATGTACCCTCAGATTCTCTAATTTCCCATTTCTTTAGTTTTCATAAATCCTATGACCTGTTCATGTACTCCACCTCAAACTAGCATAGTGATGGTCAACACATTGGCTCTAAACATTACCCACAAATATTCTATTTCCTTATTCAAAAATTCTGACATTACTCTATCTTATCTTAATCCTATTATTCTGTCTTTCCTTATGCTTCACACATTATAAATCTATTTATTTTGCTTTAATCAAAACCTCCAAACTTTTACTTCTCAGTAATTTCTCAGATTATCATCCCTATTTTGATTTTACTTCTCACTGTCTTTCCAATCATAGTCATAAGGTTCATAAATCCTACCCTGATCCCTCACCCCATTTTTCCAATTATTGCACTTCCTTCATCAAACTTTAGCACTAGCTCAATCCTATAATAGTTTTTTCCATTCTTCATTTGTTACTGAAAGAAACTGGAAGTCAGTCACAGGACTGTGCTTTACTTGGGATTTTAAATCCATGATCCATGGATTTTTTACTGATCCATCGCTATAGAATCTACATAATCTTTATATTCCCTTATTTTTTTTCTTTTGTTCCCCTTTATTAATTGTTTTATTTTTTCTGGTTATGCATGTATATTAACTTTAACTACATATTTCTTTATGGATCATAGTAGGAGAGAAAAATAAGAACAAAAGGGAAAAATCATGGGAGAGGAAAAAAAAAGAAAAAAACTGAACATACCATATGTTGATTTACATTCAGTTTCTATAGTTCTCTTCCTGGATGCAGGTGGTATTTTGTATCTATAGTTTATTGGGATTGCCTTGAATCACTGAACCACTGAGAAGAACCAAGTTTCATAGTTGATCATCACCCAATCTTGCTATTACTATGTACAAATTATTTCTGGTTCCTTGTTTCCCCCCAGCATCAGTTCATGTAAACCTTTCCAGGCCTTTCTAAAAATCAACTTGTTCATCATTTTTTTAGAACAACAATATTCTATTACCTTCATATACCACAACTTATTCAGCCATTCCACAATTAATGGGCATCTACTCATTTTCCAATTTTTTGTCCTCACACAAAGAGCTGCTATGAACATTTTTGCACATGTGGGTCCTTTTCCCTCCTTTATGATTTCCTTGGGATACAGAGCCAGTAGTGGCACTTCTGACTTCCTCTACTATTCTTTATCTCATTACTCATAGAAAGTATTCTCGAACCTTCCCTCCTTCCCTCTCTCCTTCTTTCTCTCTCTCTCTGTTTCTCTCTTTCTCTGTCTCTCTCTCTGTCTCTCTCTCTCTCTGTCTGTCTGTCTCTCTCTCCCCTTGATTCTAATTTTACTTAAAAAATTGAAGTTATTTGATATGAATTATCTCTTTCCCTCTTCTCTTCATCTCAAATGCTTTGACAATATTTTCCACTTTGTTTTCCTTTTTGATCCCTTGCACTGTCATCTTGTCCAGCATGGCTTAACTTGAATCATCCCTCATTCTCTATTCTTCAGCCTTTCCCCGTTTTCTGATCCCTTCCTTTATACCTTAAAAATGCAAGTCTCTAAATCTAAAAAAGAAATTCATTAAATCTTACCATCCCCTCAAGCTATCATCCTATAGCTCTCCTCTTTTCCTCAGTCAAATTCCTGGGGGGTCCAGCAAGAGTAGGGAGAAAGATGTCTAACCTTACACTCCATTTCCTTTCCTCTTATTCCTTAATTTGTTGCAATTTAGCTATATATTTAGTTCCAGTATGCTACCCCAATGGATTGCTAGGTGGCATAGTTGCTTCGAATCAGGAAGACTTGTCTTCATAAATTCAAGTCCAGCATCAGACACTTACTAGCTATGTGACTCTGAGTAACATAACCCTATCTGCCTCAATTTCCTCACCTGCACAATAAGCTGGAGAAGGAAATGACAAACTATTCCAGTACCTTTGACAAGAAAATCCCAAATGTGGTCATGCAGGGTCATACATGACTAAAATGACTAGACAACTTCAGTCCTATATTAGCATCTATTCTGTTGAACTTGCCACTCTGAATTTCTCAGAACATCTCAAATTCAACAAAAAAGAACTCATAATCTTTTCCCAAAACCTAGCTGTCTTACATAATTCCCCACTTCTGTCAAGGGAACCATCATTCTTCTAGTCACTCAGGATTGTAACTTTGGCATTATCCTCAACTCTCCATTCATTCTCAACTCACATATCCAACCACCTGCTCCTCCATAAAATGTCTTGCCTCTCTATACTCACATAGCCATCTCAACATTACTTGCTTAGATAATTGCAATGTCCTAATCCTTTTTTCCTGCCTCAGGTCTCCATTTACTCCAGTTTATTCTCTAGACTATAGCTAACATACTTTTCCTTAAGTAGAAATTTGACCACTTGCCTCTAGGGTAAAATGTCTCTTTCACAGCTTGGTTCCAACCCATTTTTCTAACTTTACCAGACATTACAGTCTCTTACACACACTCTGTGATCCAACCAAACTATACCTTTTCTTTGTTCTCACTCATGACACATATTCTATCTTATCTTTGCATTGGCCATCTCATCTCTCTTTTTTCAAGACACAGATAATATACTACTTTCTACATGAAGACTTTTCTGATACTCCCAATTTCTGGTGCTATTGTCTTTCCCCACTTACTTTATATTTGTTTAAATATGTATTTATTTATTTTCTTTGCACTTATTCAGTTTACATTTATGTAAGACCTTGATGTCTCCTCTAAGGCTTATATATAAGTTCCTAAGGAGTAGGAATTATTTCCTTCTTTGAATTTGTATTCCTTAGTTCCTATGTGCCAATGTCTGGCATGTACTAGGTAATTGATAAATGCTTCTGATCAATTGTTTGATTGTTCTTTGTACAGTCTCAAATTGCCTTCCTAAAATCTTGATAAGCACCTTTTACCAAAAATAAAGGGCTGTGCCCCTAAAGAACACCTGGATCTCACTAATTGGAGGACAGAAATAAGATGTGGGATAAATGGTAGTTCTGTTAATCATAGTCTTTACATATTCCAAGTCATCCATGTACAAACATCTTGATTGTGTCCTGTATTTGAATAATAACCTCTGCATCAATGTTCTTTCATCATGCTAGAACTCAAAGGGAGTGTGGCTGTGCTTGGGCAAGAGTTAGCATGAAAATTTATTTTGGATCAAATTTAAATTGCTGCTCACACTACTCACACTATGGTTCTGCTGGTTTTTTTCTTTAGGATATAATTAATAAGTTGCAGCCAGACATGCAATGGCCAAATCTTGCTCCTAAGAGGAACTATAACAGAGCAGGCAAGAAGAGGCAAGTGCCAAGTGTGACTGGCATAGTCCTTGGTGTTTTCTTCAAGAGCTATCGAAGGTTTTCATATAGATATAAATTTTGTTTTTCTCTGTGCTCTTTTTTTTCTCAAAGGAGAAATCCTTTGGCTGTGTTTCTGTTATGCTTCAAAAATAAGTTGAGTGAAAAAAAATCACCTAGTCAACATACGTCTTATAGTCTAGATTTAAAGTCAGAAAGATCTGAATTCAGATCCTAGCTCAGATATCTATTAGCAACATGACACTGAGCATATTATTGAAACTATATTGCCTCACTTTCCTCATCTGTAAAATGATACAGTTGGAATCAATGGCCTCACTAATGATATTATGAACTTGATTGATTTTTATTCTTCTTCACTAAATTGATTAAACACTATTAAGATTGGTTTGAATTCTGTAGTTATTACTTCAACTTTCACTGAATTTCATCAAAACTTTTTTTATTTAAAAGAAAAATAAACATCATTTCCCTTCTTTGAGCTGGTCATAGTGATTTTGCAACCTTTTTGCTTATTTCAGTGGCACAAATTGGCATAGGCAATATGGGGGTCAATGAAGTACATTGCACCTTCTAAGCCTTCACTAGCAACCAACCAGACTGTATGTGGGAAGCCAGCCTTCCTCCAACTTGACTTGTCATCTGTTCTTTTGCCTTACATTTCCTCCCATTCTTTCAATCCATGACAAATTTTAATGAAAATACATGTCATAGATTTAGAGCTGGATCTTCAAAGTCATGAACCTAATCCCTTTACTTTACAGATAAGAAAATTGAAGTTCAGAAAGGTGAGATGCTCACCTACTGCCATATAAAAAAGGAGCAGAAAGTAAGAGATGATTAAATACAGGGCTGTTTTTATGTCATCCATTTGATCCTATGATATGTGGCACAATGACTTATCTGGAAAAGGCAGGTAAAGATGAAGACCCTGAAAAAAACAATAGGACTTTGAGATCAGACTCAGGATTTCTGAACTCACAGGACGGAAAATGAATAATTGATTGATGGGCTTAGAAGGGAAGCAGCAGCACTAGAAGTTCTGTGGCTTCAATATTGGTCAATAGTTCAAGCTCTGCAAGGACCTGGTTTTGGCTTTATGGCATTGACGTAGGCATGGTGATGAGGCCCTGTTGTAAATTTAATCCCCTACACAAATCAGCAGATTTCTTTAGTTCCAGACCTGTAGACTACACTTTAGCTCAGTCATCATGGTGCCCTCCATTATACATTGGGTAGAAAGATTCCATTTCTGGAGTCAGAAGACCTGGGCTCTCCTTTTGCTTCTGATATTGATTAACTGTTTGAACAAATAACAGTCTCTCTAGGTCTCAGTTTCCTCATCTGAGAATGAGGGATCTGGTCTAAATGATCTCTAACATTCTTTTCCATCTCCAAAATCCTCAAGATAAAACTGGCTTACATCTTGTTTTGGGTAATAAAACAGTATAGATAAATTATTCCAAATGCTACTTTATTGAAACCACTCAAAACATGCCCATATAATGATGGATCAAGGGTATTATTTTCTTTTATGAAGGCAAGCATTTTTTTACAGTAGCAATCTAGGATAAAAATATTATGATGCCCCACATGAAAAGCATTCCATCAGTTTTGAGGATCAAATTTAGCAAAATAATCATATTTCTCATGAGAATTATCTAAAAATCTGGCAAAGGCATGGATAGTGGATTGATTTTTTTTAAAGATTTCAGTTTGTTGGAAAGGCTGAGCATGAGACAAATGCAGTATTTATCTAAATCAGTCACTTAGAAAGAATCAGTCATAGACAAAGCATCTGATGTAGTCGAGGGCACAGGAGCATACTATTATTGCAAGTACTTACTCCTAAGCTCCTTAGTCAGTAGCAGGTGCTACAGAGCAACTAGTTTGCAGCAAAGCAGAGATATGAGGCATCAGAAAGAGGTAATGTGGTCTGTGGAAAAAGAAAACAAGTTTCCTGGAGTGTTCTAATATTTTCCAGAGTTACAGAAGCCTTGGTTAGAAATTCTATTAATAGCTGAGAACACAAATCTCTTCTTCAAAAATCTCCATTCATCTTGAAATCTGAATTCTATTACTAAGTCATCTATACTTACAAATCATCTGGTTTGATTGGTGGAATCAAATTTATTTCAGGATGATCTATATTGATAAATGGCAAAGTATTTCTTCAATTCCCAGATTATCAGAAGAACTGCTCTCAGGAGGAGAGGAGGAGGAAGAGGAGAAGGAAGAAGAGGAGGAGAAGGAGAAAGATGAGAAGGAAGAGGAGAAGGAGGAAGAGAAGGAGGAAGGGGAGAAGAAGAAGAAGAGGGAAAACATGGAGGAGAAGAAGGAGAAGAGGAGGAGGAGGAGAAGGAGGAAGAGGAGGAAGAAGAAAGAATTCAGTAATGATACAATATAATTCAGAAGTCCTTTGTGAAGGAAGTCATACTTTCCCAATCACTTGTGAGAGATGAATGGACCAGTGATTCACCTCAGCGTAGTTATTATATTAACATTTTCTCTTTAATAATTTTTTAAAAAATTACTATTTTGTTTTACAGAAAATTGGAGTACATGAAATGTGGTTGCAAACAATGAAAAATTGCTAAAATAGTTTATGTAAAATATATTTTTACACATAGGATAAAGAAAATATAATTTCAATATTCTGTTTAGTATAATGAAGTTATTTCTGTATATTGGCCCAAATTAATATTATTTTGCTCATGTGCATTCTATGAACTCTTGGAAAAGAAAGCTTGCCTGCTTTAACAGGAACATTCATAAACCTAAATAGGTAGCAGTCATCCTTTTTGAGGAAAATACCATCTGGTATAATACTTATCTACAGTACCTCACTTAATTATTTTTATTATATTAAATAATCATCATACATACTTGATATGTTTTTCAAAATATATTATTGGAATTGGGTAATATCATGTAGTGGAATAAGGATCTAATTTAGAGTTACAGGATCTAAGTTCAGTGAATCAACAAGAATTTACTAAGCATCTGCTTTTTACTAGATAGATGCTAGGTATTAAGGGTACAAAGAAAAAAATGAAATGGTGCCTGCCCTCAAGGAATTTACATTCTATTATTAGAGACATTACATATATATCTAATTCAATATGAGATAATTTTTTTGAGAAGGGGGAATCATTAAGACTTGAATTACAGCTATGTTAATTACTACTTAATTCATTTTAGGCACCTTATATAATTTCAGTTTTTTTCCTTCCAGTTCTAAATTTTGTGATTTTCTTATGAAAAGTATTTCTGAGCTACTAGTAAGTCAACCAGGAGTCAAAGGACGTGCATCCAAGTTCCAGTTCTACCATTCATTATCTGTTTGATTTTGGAAATTTAACCATTTTGGGCTACAGATTGTTCATGGAGATAATAGCCATTCTATCTACTTATTTCCCAGAGTTGATGTAAAGATTGAAGGAGACAGTGTATGTGAAACAATTTTTAAACCTAGTTTAAACCCATGTAAACAAAGAATTTCATTCACAAGGAATAATTAGTCAATTTCTGTTTAAAGACTTTTATTAATGGAAAACTTACAAATCTCTTGTTTCACTCAGGTAATTCTGATTATTTTCTTATGTTGAACTGAAATTTTCTTCCTTGTAACTTCTATCTTTTGTCCTAGTTCTGCCTTTTAAAGCTAATCCTTTAGTCATATGACAACCTTCCCGTAAAATTGAAAAACTGTAAAATATTGTACCAATATAAATTACTATTATTATCAAAAGACCTATGGTATTTCACAGATCTGTTACTTTGCAAGGAAAAAGAAAGATAAGAGATTGTCACAGGGAGATGAGTCTTTTGGATTTGCTTAAAGTTATCCAACATTCTATGTAGGTTGGAACTGTGACAATTTGTTTGAGTCTATATTAAGCATCCAGAAACTAATAATACTAATAGCTAGCATTTACATAGTACTTTAAGGCCTGCAAAATACATATGCTGCCTCATTTGGTCCTGACAATAACCTTATGTGATAAATGCTATTATTATCCTCATTTTACAGAAGATTAAATTAAATAGTTAAATGATTATCCAGGGTCACACTGCTAGTAAGCATCTTACTCAGGATCAGTATATAAGCCAGCAAAGCAAGTTTTCTACCACTTCCAAAAATAAAGCCAAGACTGTCATTGATGATATATAATCAGAAAATAGACATAACAGAAGTAACAGGGATGACTTTTACAACATGAAAAAATGTAAACATGTTTTCAAAATGAAATTCAGCTGCAAGAATTTTCTGCTGTGGAAAGTATATCAAAATATAAATGTGTTGCTTAAATTCCTGTAAAGTTATCTTTCTATTTTGAACACTAAACATTTGATTTATTGATATTATTTAGGAGAAATATTTGAGTAATCCCTTTAGTGCTACTGGTATTTCATTATATATCCTTTTCTCTATTCACAGACCAGGTGGGAAGTTAGGTAGCAGGAGAATTGAAAACCAGAGTGAAATAAATAGAAACTACACTACTCGAGTGTTGTTGTTATACATCAGATTAAACATGTATTTTTAAAAGGATTACTTTGTTCCATCTGTGAGAAATTCAATTTCATTTTCATTTCCAAAAACAGTTTAAAAATAATTTATGGAACAATTTTACTCTGAACCGTGAAAAAGCATTTAAAGCAGAAAGATGAGGAAAGTAGTCAAATAAGTCATTTGTTTCCCTTTTGAAGTGTTCTTAGTGCCATGGGAGTAAGGTCTTTGGAGAGAAGATATTATGATGAATATTTTCCTATCTAGGTAAGATCCAACCTTCACCCTGAAAAATCTCAAATTAGTTGAATTTAGTAAACTTCTTCTATCACTTAAAGCTATTCATTTCCTCTCGGAAACTATCTCCTTAGTGTTTTTCTCTTCGTATAGTTCAATTTTTTTTTGAAAGGCTTTGAAGCTGAATAGTTCAACTCCTTTTATGAGACTGGGTTTCCCCTTTCCCCCCTTTTAGATGGAGTTTTCCTATCTTGTCCAGGGTAGGACAGTAGCTACTCACAGACCTTTACTGAATGGCATGGGAGCTTTGATCTGCCTTTTTTTGACCTGGGCTTATTGTCCCTGATGGATCCTGTATCCAGATGCTTACCGTATCAATGCCAGACTTCTTTTATGTACTCAATCATGCACACACTATCAAGAAATCCAGAGTGCAAGAGATTCACCAGCCTCAGCCTCTGTGTTAGCAAAAATTATATAAGTATGTCTCCATGCCTGACCTAAAATAGCTTAACTTCTTTAACTTATTTACTTAAACAGAAATGGAGAGGTGAATTTTCCCCTCTTCTTGTTAAATAGCAGCTGCACAGAAAAGTAAATTATTTTGAACAAAACAAAAAATTTTTCTCTCTAGTTCACTCATAAATTGTTTGATCTCACCAGCCAATTTTGAGTTTATATGCTATAATGAATGCCCTATGTTCCAAAGTGTCAACTTGGCCAAATCATAATGATTTATCTGCTAGAAGAGAAGAGGATAAAGATGCCAGTAACAAGAATGAGGGTACATATTTGATATATGGAATAATATAGAGTATTTGATTTAGAATCAGGAAGACCTGGGTTCAAATGCTACTTCAAAAATTTAAATTAAAATAATTCTTCCTTACATCTAGCAAATTGGCAAAGATGATGGAGGAAAATGGAAAATATAGGGAAGCAGGGACAATAATGCACTGCTGTTGGAGCTGAGAACTGATGCTTCCATGATAGAAAACAACTTTGAGATTCCAAAGTCACTGTCCCACGTAACTTTTTGAGCTAGCAATAACATTACTAAGCCTACTAAGCACAAAAGGATCAAACAAAGAAGAAAAGGAACTAGATGTATAAAACATTGATAGCAGATTTTTTTCACAGAACTAAAAACCTATTATTAATTTTCATGTATTGGGAAATGGTTGTTTTATTGGCCTATGAATATAATTATTACAACATAAGAAATGAAGAAATGGGCAATTTCAGAGGAAACTGGAAAAAACAGTGTGTCCATATTCATATATTTTCTCATTTAATCCTCATAACAAATATGGGACTTAGATATTATTGTTATACCCATCTTATAGATGAGAAAACTCAGGCTGAGCGACATTAAAAAATGACATCCTCAGAATCACATAGCTTGCATCTAAGTCAGGATTTAAATTCACATTTTTCTGACTTAGGTCTTTTGGAGGATCTGTGATAGTTGAAGATGGCAGGACAAGAGTATTTCTAGATGTGTTCCAGACAGTTCACATAAGTTACATTTATCTTTGGGATACCAAGCAATTCAATACAATTCCACACAAATTTATTAAGTAGGTCGTGTGTAAGACAGGATTGTAATGCAAAACTGGCACAGAAGAAAAGAAAAGATGATTTGGTTTTAAGAAAAGATTTATGAGACTTATTAAGAAAAAAATTATGAGGAGTGCTTATGTATATACAGGGATGCATACATACATGATGTATTCAGGGGTCCTCAAACTTTTTAAATAGGGGGCTAGTTCACTGTCCCTCAGTCTGTTGGATGGCCTGACTATAGTAAAATCAAAAACTTTGTTTTGTGGGCCTTTAAATAAAGAAACTTCATAGCCCTGGGTGAGGGGGATAAACATCCTCAGCTGCTGTATCTGGCCCACGGGTGGTAGTTTGAGGACCCCTGATATATCATGAAAATAGTCTGAAGGGCCAGAAGATGAAAATCAGCAAATAGCTTTACAAAAATTAAAAATTTCTATATTTTAGCCATTTTAAAACAACTCAACACTGATATGGACACTTTTGGAACCAACTATCTGTGCAGAGTCATGCTATTGTAGAACAAAGGTTAAAAATCAATAATATATTGGAACGGTGGGGGTGACTGACAGAAATACAGACGTTTAGAATAAGAAAGAATTTTTTGGAAGATGTTGTATTCATTTTTGAATATGTTAAGCTTAAAATATCTCTAGGACATGTAGTTTAAAATGTCCAATAGGCAGTTGATAATATTGGACTGAAGATCAGGAGAGAGATGGGCTGGATATATAGAAATAGGAAATACCAGCATAGAAATGATGCTAGTAGAACACATGGGAGTTGATGATATTACTGAGAGAGAGAGAGAGAACAGAGGGAGAAGAAGGCATAGGGGAGTACCTTGAGTAATATTCACAATTAGGTGGTATACTATAAAGTAAAGTGAGGAACAATCAGACAAGAGAAGATCCAGAAAAAAGTAGCATCATTAAAACTCAGGAGAAAGTATCCAGGAAGATAGGATTGACAATAGTGTCAAATACAGAAGACAGGTTGAAAAGTAAGTATTAAGAATAAAAATACTTTTTTTAAGTCAAAGAAATTACACATTAACTTTTTCATTTTAACTAAATAGAAAAAATACATTTTTGGGGGAATAAGGTACATTTTTAACTCTCATAAAGACACACAACACAGTTAACCATTAAATGATTTAATAATCATGTCAACAAACTTTTGGATTGCTTTAAGTACTATGATATGTTGGCCATCCCTGTTAGGTACCTTCACATAATCAATCCCCTGTCCTCTCAGAATTTCTCACTATTGCATTCTACTTAAGCTGACTTTCTAGTGTTTTAGTGTAACCTACCCTATCCCCTTCATTGCTCCTGAACTTTTCCACTCTTTTCTTTCCTCCACATTGATACTTTTTTGTTCTGCTTCCCATAAATGAGACCAAGCTCTCTATTGATACCTTTTCAAATGGCTTTTTAGTTTGAAAGGAAATCCTTTTTTCAACTTCCTAGTTGACTCTGTCATTTGCCAAAATGGCCATTTCAGACTTTCTCTTCTTTCAATAATCTTATCTTCACCTTTTACCAATAAAATTGAAGCTATTAGACAAAGATTCTACTTTCTCTTCTCCCCACCTTCTCAGTTCACTACTCTGTGAATATTTAATAGCTGGCATTTGTATAATTTTTTTCTTTCAGTTCGAAATTTCAATTTATCCTCACAATAATTCTGGGAGGTAGGTGCTATAATAATATAATTTTACAGGTGAGAAAACTGAGACAGATATGGGTTAAATGACTTGATCAAAGACATACAACTATTAAATGACTTAGAAACAAATTTGAATTCAGGTTTTCCTGACATTCAAACTGGTGTTCTATCCATTGTAGCACCTAGATGTCTTGTCATCATTTCCTACTATTTAATCCTTAATAAATCCTTAATTTAGTCTCTGATGCAGAAATGGTCTGGTTCTCTACCATAGCCAACCCCCTCTATATATGCATGTAAGCATGATCCCCTCCCAATTTATCTTCTCCATCAGATTTCCCTTATTACCATCACTCCTCTAATCTTCATATTTTACATTTTTACTTCCAAAAATAAAAAAAAAATATTGCTTTTTTATATGCCTTCCTTCACAATGGCCATTTTATATATTATAGATATGTGGTTTATTTGTATTTGACCCTTGGTGCAAATTTTCTTCACAGTAAAAGGTTCCAAAAATAAAGAATATGTTTTCAAAGTGTGGAGGAATGATTCACTTGGGCAATAGCCAGTCACTTGGATAAAATTTGCCTAATTCCATTTTCCCATTACTGAAAAGGTCAAATCTCAAAGCTTTAATAATGCCATTTTCATTCACAGAAGTTGTTTCTGACAAAAGCAATCATGTCATGGAGTGCAAAATGATCATTAATTCCTTCATCTGTCTTTATTCACTACTCTGGATCTTTGCCCAACAAGGCCAAAGAGTCATTCCTCAAGCCCCTACACATGCCCAGTGTTAGCATGTTATAGAATGCTAGATGTTCTTTTTTAGAAAAAAAAAATGGCATGATAGTGTGTTTTTTTTATTATTATTAAAACCACTTCAACTGTTGAAACTAACACCAGTTGCAATGAACCATAACCTACCACTATTCCCTGTTAAATATGAGTTATTTTCCACATACATACACATATATACTCATGTAAATATACATACATATATCTACACACATACACATACATATACATGTAGATATATCCAGTTTATTTGTTTAGATTTAGGATCAGAAAATCTGTCTTTGAGACCTGCTTCTATCCCTTTGTGTGATCTTGGGAATGACACACGATTTTTCTGGGTGTATTTCCTCATTTTCAAAATAAGATTATTAATAGTTGTGCTACCTATCTGATAAGATCATTGTTAAGACCAGATGATGTAATAACAATACTTAAAGTTTTTAAAATGTTTTAAAATCTTCACAACAACTTTGGGAGGCAGGCCTTACCATTATCCTCATTTTACAGATAAGAAAATTGAGGCAGGCAGAATCTAAGTGACTTGCCTAGAATCACATAGTTTGTAGTAAGTATCTAAGGATATATTTGACTTCAAATTTTCCTGATATTCAGGACTCTCTCCACTATCATTTACCTGCCAAATGCTGTATACAATATGCCAAATATCACTCTGTGTACATACTATATGTATAGTATATATAGTACATATGCTATATATTATGTACATATTTATATATATGAATATATTCACCAAATCCTATATGAATAATACTATATACTATATGTATAGCATATACTATACTATATATGCATATACTATATATACTATATGGGCATATACAATACATATGGCATATATAGTACATATACTAACACTACTTCTCAAACTTATTTTCAGTGTCTTTATCCTATTAAAAATTATTGAGGATCTCTCCAAAGAGTTTTAGTTTATCTGGATTATATTTATAGACATTCACCATATTGGAAATAAAAACTATTTTTGAATTTGTAGACCCTCTAAAAGGGTTTCAGAGATCCCCAGGATTCTCTAGACCATACTTTGAGAACCACTGCTATATTCACCAAATCCTATATGAATATTACTATATATATAGTACATATGGTTAGATAGCTCCTTCCTGCCCCCTTATTTGGTTTGTTCCTATGATTTCATTGATGTAGGAAACTTCTAATGACATAAATCACCACTGTAAATCAAAAACAATTCTGTAAAATTTATATTTAAAGAGTTGCCTGGGCTCTGAGAAGTTATTTAGCCAGTACATATCCTTTAAATAAATTTATTTATTTAATATCCCTCCCCAGTTGTATTCAAAACAATTTTTTCATTTGTTTTTAAGAGTTTTGAATTCTACATTCTCTCCCTTATCCCTATCCACAATTAATAAACCACATATGAAGTAATGAAAAACATTTCCATAAAAGTCCAATAAGAAAACATAGATCTCCCATTCTAATGAAAATAAAAATCCTCAAGAAAAATTAAGTTAAAAAGAAAGAGAGGGGCAGCTAGGTGGTGCAATGCATAGAGCACCAGCCCTGAAGTCAGGAGGACCTGAGTTCAAATCTGATCTCAGACATCTAACACTTCCTACCTGTGTGACCCTGGGTAAGTCACTTAACCCCAGTTGCCTCAGGAAGAGAGAGAGAGAGAGAGAGAGAGAGAGAGAGAGAGAGAGAGAGAGAGAGAGAGAGAGAGAGAGAGAAAGAAAATGCTTCAATCTGTATTCAGATCAAATCGATCAAATCAGTTACTTCTTTAGACGTGGATAGGATTTTTCATCATAAGTCCTTCAGAGTAGTTATAGATGATTGTACTACTGAGAATTTACCACTCTCATCCCAGATCATTGCTATTAGTTTATATATACTATATTTCACTTTGTTCAAGCAGGACTTTCTAGGTTTTTTCTTTTTGTGAGCTTCCTGCTCATCATTTCCCAGAGAACAATAATATTCCATCACAAACATATATCACAGTTTATCGAGCCATTCCTCAATTGATGGGCATTCCCTCAATTTCTAATTTCTTAGCCAGTGTATATCAAACACAGAATTTGAAATCTAGGTATTTTATCAAACTACTCAAGCACACTAATTTCTATGGACTTTATAGTTTATAAAAGAGGTTCTTTATAATATCTCTGTGAGATAGATAGAACAAGAATTATTATCTCTGTTTTATAAATGAGAAAATTGAGGCTTGATGAGCTCATGATTGATCCATAGTCAGTTTTTTAGCAAATCAGTATGTCAGAGATCAATCATTTCATCTGTGTGAAAACTTCCATAACTATGGTCATACAGTAAAAATCCAAATCACAGAATCAGGTCTTTAGATAATTAGTCTAATGCTTTTCCCACTACATATATCATACTGTCTACAAATTAAAGAGGTCAGGAGTTTCGACTTTCAACTTCTTTGCTGGTCGAATATGAAGTGTTTTTTAATGTCAACCATAGACACAGTAAAAGTTCAGATTCATAAGGAAACATGATATAATAGAGATTAAATGGAGATGGAACTTCTATTTTCATTTTAATTAGGTTACTTTTAGCAGGTTATCCTTAAAAAAAAGAGATTATCTGGGTGTGGCCAACAGTAAGACTCTTGGGTGCAATTTTCACATGAAAGAAAATGGTCAAAGAAAAATGATCTATACAACATATTATACCTCAAAAAATGTTCCATTGGCTAGATAGCATAAGGGCTACAGCAGTGGGTCAGAAATTAGGAACACTTGAGTTCAAGTCCAGCCTCAGACACTTATTAGCTGTGTGATTCTCGTTAAGTCATTTAACCTCTATTTGCCTCAGTTCCTTTATGTATAAAATGGGGACTATAACAAGACATATCTCTAAGAGTTGTTGTGAGAATTAAGTGAGATAAATCTATAAAGCATTTAGTGCCATACTACTTAGTTCCCTCATTGTAGATGTGTTAGTTGACCTCATTCATCCCCAAATCCCATCTAGCTTTAATTCTAAAGTAGGATCTTATAGTATATTATTTGTTTCCACATGCTAGATTCTAAGAATTCTAAAGAGGAAAAAAGGAAATTCTTAAATAGTCAGTTAATTATTCACTTATATTTCTTCAACTTCAATATTATATAAAATCAAGTAAATATTAATGAATTTATGTGTTTTACCCACAAAAGAAAAGTAATGGAAATTGAAGAGTAGTCCTAAATTATTAAAACATTGTAGATAACTAGAAAGAATAATAATAATATGAATTAGTTCAGGGAAGAGGGTGGGGAGGACAGGAGAGAAAAATATTTGCAAAGCTCTCAGTGTCATTAAAAAGAGGATAGTCTTAATACTTTGGATTATTTAAATGAAATTTGGAAAGATCCCCAGATAAGCTGCCTCTAGCTTTAGGGGTTATTGCATTAAAAAGAGATGTTTTCATTTTCATACTTTTAATCTAATAGCTCCCTATGTAACTTTGATTTAATTATACTGCTTCAAAGTATGTGTAGGTTTTCCATTTTAGGTTATCCATTTTTTTAAATAATAGGGATGATTTAAAATGATAGATAAACCTGACCAATCATTTAACTCTTGCTTCTTTTCTTTTAAAAGTTCTATGATTATTAGTTTAAAATGATTCACTGACTTCTCTGAAGAAACAGGAATAATACTAAGATGTCCACATGGGCACATTGGAGGTATTCATTGGTGCTTGGTTAATTACTAACTTATTATAAAAAAAAAAATTTAATGGCATTTTTCAGTGCCATATTGTGTAAAAAATATAGTTAGAACTAATTAGTTAAAATAATGAAAGTACAGTATTCAACCAATTATCAGATTTTAAAGATAATTATAACTTCAGTAGAGCAAATTCAAATCTGTGTGACCATTTCACTGTATTCATTAGTTGCACTAATTGAAACTTTTATGTACTTTGAAATAGGTCTGTGTAAAGACATTTAGGAAATATATTCATAATTATTGTCCCCTATATCTTACCATTTTTATGCACTGCAATAATATCTGTTACTTTGTGTATATGTTGTGGGTACTTGAATGAATCTGTGTGTGTGTGTGTGTGTGTGTGTGTGTGTGTGTACATGCGGAAAATATTGTTAGCTTAACTGAACAAAGTGTTTTAGGAATACATTTTGTTTTATAGAGTTAAATTATTTTATAATAAACAAGCAAAAATATATGTACAATATAATTTGTACTTTTAAATTAATTATTGTAGTGTAAAAATGTGGTCTGCTGTGGAGATATTTTCAAAAGTTTTTAGTGAACTTTTCCCATTTTTATTAAAAATACTTTCAAAACAAATTATATACCTCTCATAAATATTTTATTACTATAAGCAAACATTATATATATATATATAGTTACTAGAATTGTCTTGATCACTTTTTTGTAAATTAATATTATCTTCAATTTTTTTCTACTATGAGGAACTATGAGGAAGTAGATAATTTTTGGTGACAAGTACAGCTACGGTACAAAATAGAAAATTTACTAGGTCTCCTATCTGGCAAGACTATGGAAGGCTTAAACAATTGTTTCCCTGTGTTGTACTACAAACATCATAATTAGATCTTAGTTTCAAATCACAGGAAAAAATTGTCATTGGATTGCATTTGCATAACTCAGGAACTGCTCACAATACTATCTAGCTATATTCTTTGAATGTCACATTCTAACACTTCCAGACACCATAACATATTAAAAATTGTTCTAGCCTAAACATATCTGTTGCCTGTCTTTCCTGATTCCACATAACAACAACTATTTAAGGACCAAAGTTCCTATAATTGGCATGAAATCTGTCATTCCCAGGGATAAAGCTACAAAGACCAGACTCAGTCAACAAGCATTTAAGGAATGTCCATAATGTTCTAAGCATATGGGACTTATATTCAAGAGTAGACAATCTCCCTATTAATTATGAAAATAGATGAGACAGGGACACACTTAGTCACAAGAAATATATAAATACAATAACAATAAACATACTTTGAGGGAGAAGGGTGGGTCCAGATTTGAAAAGTCTGAGGATCATCGGCTAAATAAGAATATTCTCAGGGAGATAGGTTTATGGAAGGAGAGCAGGCATATAATGTGGGGTTTATAAGAAAGAAAGTTGTTTATGGCATAGCTTTAAAAAAGGACTGGAGGTAGAAGTGTGAAAACTCAGCTGGCACAATAGGTTGAGACAAGATACAAAGAAGATTGTTATGGTTAGGTTAGAAAATATTAATTGAGATATAAATGGACATGACAGACTTCAGGGAGAAGCTTTTAAAATTAGATAAGAATTTTCCATTTCTTCAAAAGGACAATGGAAAACAATTTTAGAGCGAAAAGGAATGGGTTAATATATAGTTAGAAGAGACCATAAAGAAATTGGCTGGGATTCAGAAAATGATGGATTAACAAGTAGTACTTCATAGCATCAATGGATCATAGAAAACTAAGTCATTAACTAGAGAGAATGAGTTTTTAATCTGGAAGTCCATAAACTTTTAAATAGATAAGTAGATAGATAGACAGACAGACATATCTACATACACATTTATATATTTCAACAAAATTGGTTTCTCTTATAATCCTGGGTGATTTTGTTTTATGCATTTTAAAATACTGTTCTGAGAAGTCCATAGACTTCATCAAACTTGTAAAGAGGCCTATGACGCACATAAAAATGGTTAAAAACCCTGAGAAAAAGCAAAATTCAAAATCAACATCAATTAGAAAAAAGGTCAAGGATAAAGAAGAACCTCAAACAATTACATTAACATGACCTATTCAAACAAGACATTGATGCTGAAAAATGGAAAACAGGTAAAAGAAATATATTAATTTCAATATTCTTACATTTTTCCTTACAAATGTTTAATTGATATAAAAAGATTCTACATTCAAAGGGCAAAAAGAACTCAGAAATATCCTTAATTCTAAGCCCTTTATCCCCTTGGCAAATGAAGAGAGATGGTAGCGAAGAAAAGTAATCCTATTGAGATTACAAACAGATCTTGAAAGCACGTTGGAGAAAAATAGAGAATTGCCATTAAAACAGCAAAACTCAGTGGAAATGAAAAAAAAAATTCATGGAAATCTTGGCATGAGGTTTTGGGGAAGAAATGAGGATGGTGGTTAGATGTGAAAGGGAACAAATGTATCAATATTTCTATAACAATTTTCATCAGCAGTGACAGGGAATGCCAAGTCCCTAATGTGCCCCATGAAAAAATAAAAATGGCATTATGAAGTCAAGAGTAGTTGATCAAAGACAAGTTTATACCCTAAGGAAATCCAGGTAAGAAGAGACATACTTTTAAAAGTTAAGGGATGATTTCTACAAGACATTTCAAGAAGACAATAAAATGAGGGGAAAAATTGAAGGTAATACTAATTTACAAAAAGGCGAACAAGAGAATTCCAATAGAACATATTAATAAAATATTTATGAGAAGTTTCTAATTTGTTCTGAAAGTATTATTGGTAAAAATATGAAATGCTCACTAGAAAACTTTCACAAAATATTTTCTACAGCAGATTATATTTTTACACTAAAATAATTAACTTAAAATACAAATTATATTGCATATTTGTTGCTTGTTTACTGCAAAAATAATTTGGCTCAGAGCAAAATGTATTCCTAAAACACCTATCCAGTTAGACTAACAATATCTCCTTCATTGTGTTAATATAGGATTCCCTGATAAATTCAGGTATAGAGCTGACTTTGTAAAACAAGTCTCTGATTACTAACAACATATAAGGTATAATACAGTGAGAGGTATGCTGACCAGAAGTATTCACCATCCTTATGGAAGTCTATTCCAAAATCTAAATGAAAAAGGTATTGATTGCCCTTAGGTTGTGAAGTGTTTGTCGGTGACATCAGTCTGTCTGGCTTCATCAAGACAAGTGTTAGGGTCTCTTCAATGAGATCCATGCCAAAATGATGCATCCTTATAATCTATACAGGAAACACAAAGTAAAGAAAAAATGCCTTTGATAGGCAGCTGTATGGTCAATTCACTGAGTTTGTATGTAAGTAGCTATAGACTTAGAAAAACACTATAGATAGTCAATGTGTTGGGCTCAGAATTGAAGAAAAAGAAGAGAGAAATTGGAACTGCATCTAGAATTACAAGTTTCTAGTCAATAGTGCAAAAAATATGAGCATTCTTTTAATGATTCTCTAGACTATGACTCTTAAATCCCATAATATCCAAGGAATAACAGTAATAGGCAATAGAAAGATGCATTTTAGGTATGAGTGCAATATTATATATTTCCACTGATTGACCTATATTGAGGAAGTTAAGTTGATAGTTTAAACTTGAAATTAGGAAGACCTGAATTTTAATCATGATCCAGTTACTTACTATTTATATTCTGTAAGTCACTGTACTGTCTGTAACCATCTGTAAGTCACTTCACCTCTCTCAGTCTCAGTTTTCTCATCTATAAAATGGAAGTAATAATACCTCATAGGGAATTTGCAAGGATCAAATCAAAGGAAGTAATCCATAAGACACTTTACAAAACATATTATGTTTATATGTGTATCTAGCTATCTATATATTATGCTATTTGTATATATATATATATATATATGCAATACATATTACATATTATTATTATGGCATATAACTATTATTATTATATGCAGAAAGTGACATAAGAAATACCATGGAAAACATATAATGGGAAATGGAATTGATGTAGTCATATTGTGAGAGTAAGATATGAAAGAATTTCAGATTGTTTATTCAACTACGGCCCACAGATCTAGAGGAAGACTTTCTACAGAAGATCTAAGGAACAATGTGATTTGGAACCCCAAAGGAGATAGATAGCAAGTTATGCTAATGAAAGCAGTAAACTCAATCAATGAGATCATGGATTCCCTGAAGTAATAACTTCCTGACCAAATGTTAATTAATAGGATAATAAATAGTTTTCTATTTAAAAAATAATTCTTCAATAAACAAGACTTGACTATATCCACCCAGCACCAGAAGGAAACCAGCAGTGTGAAATCTCAGTCTCCTGTAGGGGAAGCTTGGGACAATCTCCCCTTTGTCCTAAGAGTAGATCTCAGTCTTTAAAAAAAGAGCAAACAAAGCAAAAAGAGCCCTGACAAAAGATAGCTGTCATGGAGACAGAGAATAGACTTCAAACCCTGGGGACACTAAAGGCAAACATTTTCAAAGGAAGGTTCAAAGAGTGATATAAGTTGCTTTCCAACTCAAAAGGGTATCTTGGAAAAATCCAAAAGGGATCTCAAAAGAAAATTAGAAGAAAAATGGGGAAAGAGATTGAGAGCTTTGGAAAAGGAAACAGAAATTGTCTGAAGAAAATTACTCTTTAAAAATAGATTTCATGAAATGGAAAAAGGAAACAACTCCTTAAAAAATAGATGACAAAATGAAAAAAAGAAAACAACTCCTTGAAAAACAGAATTGATAAAAGAGAAACTGAGAACAATTCCCTGAAATAGAATTGGTGAAATGGGAAAACATCCAATGGACAAAACAAGTCATTTAAAAATTCAATTGGCTAAATGCAAAACGAGGTAAGAAAGCTAACTGAAGAAAATCATTAAAAATTAGAATTGAACAAAGGGAAGTGAATGTCTCAATAAGGCATCAAGAATCAGTTAACAAAACCAAAGAAATGAAAAAAAAATAATAAAAAATGTAAAATAACTCATTGAAAAAACAACTAACCTGGAAAATAGATCCAGAGAGACAATCTAAAAATTATTGGATTACCTGAAAACCAAAATGAAAAAAGAGCCTAGACATCATCTTTAAAGAAATCATCAAGGAACTCTTCCTTGATGTCCTAGAACCAGAGGGTAAAATAATCATTGAAAGAATTCATGGATCATCTCCTGAAAGAGACACCAAAATGAAAACTACAAGGAATATGTAGCTAAATTACAGAAATATCAGATCAAAGAAAAAAATACTGCAAGCAGTCAGAAAGAAACAATGCAAATATCAAAGAACCATAATCAGGAATACCCAAGGCCTAGCAGTTTCCACTTTTTAAAAAAAGGAAGGGCCTGGAATATGATATTCTGGAGGGTAAAGGAGCTTGGAGTGTACCCGAGCATTAGCTATCCAGCAAAATTAAACATTATCTTTCAGGGGAAAAATGGACATTCCATGAAATAAAGGATTTTCATTTATTTTTGATGAAAAGACCAGAGCTGAATGGAAAATTTGATCATCAAATACAGAATTCAAGAGATGTGTAAAAAGATAAAAAGAGAAGAAAAAAACTTTTTTTAAAGGTTAAAATGTAACATCCTTATATGAAAAGACGATATGTTTAATTCTTGAGAACTATGTCTTTGTTAGGAGTTTAATTAGAGAGTATAGGTATAATTTGGCTTTATTATGATGATATAAAAAAGAAACTAATGGTAGAAAATGAATTGTACTGGAAGAAGGGGGAAGGAGAGTTAAAATGAGGTAAATTATGTCACATGAAGAAAAGAGATCAGATATATTTAGTTTGATAGAGAAACTTGTCTCATCTAATAGGGAAGTAGAAGGGGAAAATGAAAGGAAAGGGGAAGGCTATTAGAAGGGAGAACAGTAGTAGAAGAAGGAGATAAAAAGGAAGGAGGATCCATAAAAGGCCAGAGCAGATTGAGGGAGGTGATGGTCAAAAGCAAAATACTGGGAAGAATGGAAAGTGGGAAAGGAAGTAGAAACATATAACTTGGGGAAAATGAGTTGGCAGGAAACACAGAGTTAGCAATTTAAACTATGAATGTGAATGGGATGAATTCTACCATAAAATGGAAGCAGATAGCAGATTGAATTAAAAACCAGATTTCTACAATATGTTGTTTGCAAGAAACATTTAAAGCAGAGTGATATATACAGAGTAAAAGTAAAAGGCTGGAGCAGAATCTATTATGCTTCAGATGAATTTTCAAAAGGCAGGAGTAGTGATCATGATCTCAAATCAAGCAAAAGCAAAAATAGATCTAATTAAAAAAAGATATGGAAGGAAACTACATTTTGCTAAAAGATACCATAGATAATGAAATAATATCAAAACTAAATATATATACTCTAAGGGGTATAGTATCCAAATACCTAGAGGAGAAGTTAAGAGAGCTTCCAGAAAAAATAGACAACAAAACTATACTAGTGAGGGATCTCAACCTTGATCTATTAAAACTAGATAAATTGAATCACAAAATAAACAAAAAACAAGTTAAGGAGGTAAATAGAATTTTAGCTAAGTTAGATATGATAGACCTTTGTAGAAAATTGAATGGGAACAAAAATAAATATACTTTTTCTACTTGACAATACATGGAACCTACACAAAAATTGGCTATGTATTAGGGTATAAAAACCTCAAAATCAAATTCAAAAAGGCAGCAATAGTAAATGCATCTTTTGCAGATTGTGATGCAATAAAAATTATTACACATAGTAAAGGGCCAAGGGAACATACCAAAAATTAATTGGAAACTAAATAATCGCATCTTAAATAATGAATGGGTGAAACAACAAATCATAAATACAATCAATAATTTCATCTAAGAGAATGACAATAATGAGACAACATACCACAATTTTTGAGATGCAGTCAAGGCAATTGTTAGGCGAAATTTTATATCTCTGGATGCTTAATTGCATAAAATAGATAAAGAAAAGACCAATATATTGATGCAACTGAAAAAGCTATAAAAAGAAAAATTAAAAAACCTCAATTAAATAACCAAATTTGAAATTCCGAAAATAAAAGGAGAGGGTGAAGTTTCCACCAATGAAGAGGAAATTACAGCAATAATTAGGAGTGATTTTTTCCATTTGTGTGCCAATAAATCTAATAATCTAAGTGAAATGGATGAATACTTACAAAAATGCAGATTGCACTGATTACCAGAGGGGGAAATAAATTACTTAAATGGTCCCATTTTAGAATAAGAAATTTAACAAGGTATTAATCAACTCCCTAAGAAAAAAAATCTCCAGGTCTAGATGGATTTACAAGTGAATTCTACCAAATATTTAAAGAACAATTAATTACAATACTATACAAACTATTTGGAAAGAAGGAGTCCTACCAAATTCCTTTTATGACACAGATATGGTGCTGATACCTAAACTATGTGGGACTGAGCCAGAGAAAAAAATTACAAACCAATTTCCCTAATGAATATTGATGCAAAAACTTAAATAAAATATTATCAAAGAAAAAAATTAAAGCAAATTATCACCAGGACCAATTAGGATTTATACAAGGAATGAAGAGCTGGTCCAATATGAGGAAAAGTATTATGATAATTGAGAATATCAATAACCAAACTAAAAAAATCATTTTGCAGGAAAAAACATTTGACAAAATCCAGCACCCATTCCTATTAAAAACCACTAAAGAGTATAGGAATAAATGGAGTTTTCTTTAAGATGATCAGTAGCATCTACCTAAAACCATCAGCAAGCATAATATGCAAGAGGAATAAAATGGAAGAATTCCCAATAAGATCAGGGATGAAACAAAATTGTCCATTATTTGCCCACTGATTACTATTCAATATTGTTTTAAGTGTTAGTTTTGACAATAAGAGAAGAAAAGGATTAAAGGAATTAGAATAGGCATGGAGGAAACCAAATTATCACTTTTGCAGATGATATGATGGTATACTTAGAGAATCTTAGAGAATCAACTAAAAAACTTCTCGAAACAATTCACTGCTTTAGCAAAATTGAAGGATACAAAATAAATTCACATAAATAGTCAGCATTTTTACATATTACTAACAAAGTCCAACAGCAAGAGATACAAAGAGAAATTCCATTTAAAATAACTGTAGGAAATATGAAATATTTGGGAGTCAGGAACTATATGAACACAATTACAAAACACTTTTCACATAAAGAAAGTGAGATCTAAACAATAGGGAGAATATTATATGCTCATGGGTAAGTGGAGCTAATATAATTAAAATTATAATTCTACCTAAATAATCTACTTAGTGCCATACCAATCAAACTGGAAATAAATTATTTGATACAATAGAAAAAAATAATAAAATTCATCTGGAAAAACTAAAGATCAAGAATTTCAGGGGAATTAATGAAAAAAAAGGAAATGGAGGTCACCTAACTGTTGTGAGCCAAAACTATATTATATAGTTTTATCAGACCTAAAACTATATTATAAAGCAATGGTAATCAAAACCATTTGGCAGCAGCTAAGAAAAAGAATAGTCAATCAGTGGAATAAGTTAGGTTCACAAGACAAAAAAATCAATGACTGTAGTAATTTAGTGTTTGATAAACCCAAAGACCCCAATTTCTAGGATAAAAACTCACTATTTGACAAAAACTGCTGGAAAGTCAATAATTAGCATTGCAGAAACTAGATATTGACCCATGCCTAACAACACTTTATACCAAGATAAGGTCAAAATGGATTCATGATTTAGTCATAAAGAGTGATATTATAAGCAAATTAGAAGAACAAGGATAGTCTATCTTTCATATCTATAGAGAAGGAAGGAATTTATGGCAAAAGAAGAACTAGAGTTCATTATGAAATACAAAATGCATAATTTCAATTATATTAAATTAAAAAGCTTTTGTATGGCAAAAATGTCAATCCATTGATAATTTAGCATAAGCCATTCCTACTCCATGTTCTTATTTTTCATAACATTTTTTCTGAAGCCCTATTTCTTAGAATGATTATCTATCTCATCATTTAATCTTGACTTCATTTCACATAAAATGTCATCATTATCTGATAATGAAGATATACTTAAAGAATCCTATAGGATCAACTAAAAACTTCAGAAAAGGCTGATTTCAAAAAAACCTGGAAAGACTCACATAAAGTGAGCAGACTCAGTAGAACATTGTAACTAGTATCAACAACACTGTTTGATAATCAACTTTGATAGGCTTAGCTCTTCTCAATAATTCAGTGATCCAACAGACTTGAGTTGGAAAATGCTATGTACCTCCAGAGAACTATTGAAACAATGCAGATGGAAGCATATGATTTTCCACTTCTTTTTGTTTTATCTCGTTTTTTTCCCTTTTCTATTGTTTTTGTTCTGATTTTTCTTTCCCAACATGAATATGAAATATGTCAAAAATGATTGTGTATATATAACCTTGTTTGCTGTCTCGGGGAAGGATAAAGAGAGATGGAAGGAGAAAAAAAATTGGAACTCAAAATTTTACAAAAATTCATGTTGGAAACTATTTTTATTTGTAACTAGAAAAATAAAATACCATTAAAATGAAAAATAAAATTAAAAAGTCATCATTAAAAAAAACTTTAAAAATAAAAAGGTTTTGTACAAACAAAATCAATGCAGACAAGATTAGAAGGAACTGGGGAAAAGTTTTTTACAGCCAAGCTTTCTGATAAAGGGTTCATTTCTAAAATATATAGAGAATTGACTCAAATTTATAAGAGTCAAAGCCATTCTCCAATTTATAACTGGTCAAAGGATATGAACATTTTTCAGATGAAGATGTTAAAATTATTTTAGTCACATAAAATGTTATAAATCAATATTGATCAGAGAAATGCAAATTAAGACAACTGAAGTAGCACTACACATCTAAGATGACAGCAAAGGATAATGATAGGAGCATCTGGGTGGCTTAGTAAATAGAGCACCAGTCCTGGAGTCAGGAGGACTTGAGTTCAAATATGTCCTCAAACACTTAATACTTCTTAGCTGTGTGACCCTGGGCAAGTCATTTAAACCCAGTTGCCTGAGGGGGAAAAAAGGATAATGATAAATGTTGGAGGAGATGTGGGGAAAACTGGTACATATACATTGTTGGTGGAGTTGTGAATTGACCCAATCATTCTGAAGAGAAATTTGAAACTATGCCCAAAGGACTATCAAACTATGTATATCCTTTGAGAATAGTGTCTCTACTGAGTCTGTATCCCAAAGCAAAAGGGAAAAAGTATCTATGTGTGCAAGCAAAAATGTTTGTAGCAGCCATTTTTGTAATGGCAAAGAACTGGAAACTGAATGGATGCCCAGTTTGAGGAATGACTGAATAAGTTATGGTATATGAATATTATGGAATAATATTATTCTACAAGAAAAGACCTGGTGATATTTGCATGAACTGAAATGGAGTGAATAGAGAGAACATTGTACAGAGTAATAACAAGATTATATAATAATCAATTCTGATGGACATAACCCTTTTCAACAATAGTTATTCAGGCCAATTCCAATAAATTTGTGATGGAGAGAGCCATCTGAACCCAGAAAAAGGACTGGGGGGGACTGAATGTGCATCACTACATAGTATTTTGACCTTTTTTGTTGTTTGCTTGATTTTTTTCTTTCTCATTTTTTCCCTTTTTGATTTGATTTTCCTTATGCAGCATGATAATTATGGAGATATGTACAGAAAAATTATATATATTTAACATATATTGTATTGCTTGCATTCTAGGGGATGGTATGGTGGAAAAGAGGGAGAAAAATTGGAACACAGTGTTTTCCAGAGGTGAATGTTGTAAACTATTTTACATTTATTTTGAAAATAAAAAGCTTTTATTTAAAATATTTTTTTAAATTAAAAATCATATACCACAAAAATGAATTCCCTCCTTTTATTCTTAAAATAATGACTTAAGGAATTTTACTAACACTCATAACTATTGCTTCACCTAGCATTAAATAGTTTTCAGTTAAATTAAATTCAACAAACATTGATTAAGCCTCAGTATGTTTAAGACACTATCCTAGACCAAAGTTTCTTAAACTGTGGGTTGTGTTTCCCTATGGGTTTCTCGTACCTGAAAGTGGGGATTGTGAAAAATTTGACAGCAGTAAAAGGTATCAAATGTTCTCCCAAAATTTATTCCTTTATGTAAAAATAAACAAATACAACAATTTCATTAATATGCAAATGTGCTTTTATCTTTAATAAATGGTAAAATTACATGTACATCAAAATTGTTTTACCATAAATTTCTTTATGATTTATTATCAGTAAATGTTTCATTTGTATACCTATTTTATATATCTATATACTCAGGGTTGAATAAAAATTTCTCAGGCAAAAAGGAGTCACAAATAGAAAAAGTTTAAGAGGCCCTGTTCTAGATAATGGAAACAGAAAAGGAGGAAGAAAACACGGATTTATTAAGCTATTGCAATATTCTAGGCACTCAGCTAGGTGCTTTACATATATTATTTAATCTAATCCTTACAACAATCCTGGAAGACAGGTGCTATTATTTATCCCTTTTTCCAAACTATGGCATACAGAATTAGGTGACTTGCTCATAGTCACTTAGCCAGTAATTGTCTGAGGCTGGCTTTAGAACTTAGCTTTTTTGACTCTAAGCTCAGTGTACTATTACTCTACCTAGGGGCCCTGAAAGAGGAGGAAGATTCGCCATCTTAATAACTATATCCATGTATGTACATATATATCATGAAAAGAAAAACAAATCGGGAGGGCAGAAAAAAAAATTTCTATTTGCTGAGATTTTAAGGAAGTTAAGGATTTCCTTAGGAAAGATACAAATAATTTAGTATCTTATGCATAATACAGTGGAATCTTTAGTAGATGTTGGTTGAACAAATGGATGCATGGATGAATTTGACCAGAGGCCTATGAAATATGATCTTCCTGTTTTATTTTTCCTCACAGTAAGAAAATATGAAGCTTTTGCAATACTTGTGCTGGTAGCTTTCATTTCCCAGATTCTTAGACTTAATTGGTTTGTTGTGGCCCAGGAGCAGAAAAGGTGAAACATTCTAAAGGCTTCTGAGGTATGTATGAAGGATTTTAATAATTGCTGCCTGCCAACATAGCAACCCATGGACTATACTTTTTTCCATTTGTTTGGTTGAGAAAAGCAAGCAAAATGTTAATTACGTAAATGTTAGTTTTCCCTTGCTTCCACCAAAGTTCAGAGAAAAGTTCCCACTGCCACTACATTCTGTCCCCATTAGTTTCTTTTCTTCCACAGTGCTTCAACTTTTCACTAAGGAAAGTCGGGTCTTGATAGATGACTTATTTGGCAAAATAAACAGCCCACTGTTTGCAGACTGCCTGTCTTTTATGTCTGGGTAAGCTGGCTTTGCATTAGTATCCCACCATAATTTAGTATGTAGTTTATAGTGCTTCTAAATGACCTGCTTTCTCACTATATTGATCAGCTAAGTGTATTCCCACTGGCACAATAGAGATTTGAGGGGTTTTATTTCAGTGCCTGTAGATTTACAGTTACAGCAAAGGCAAATATTCCTTTAGTCCAGTATGGTGTAGCTCTTAAATGACCTCATTCCTGCTTTATTGGACTTTTCTAGTATTAAAAATGGCACAAAGCCTATTTTTCCACACAGTAGATAAGAAATGGCATTTTTTCCAGTAGACACTGAACCTAAGATCTTTGTATCCCCTTAGTTTATACCTGATTTATGCTTTTTCAGAGCACTAAGAAGTGGTTACCAAATTAGCTCTTTAATAATAATAATAATTCATCTGTTAGTATCCTAAGGTTTACAGAGCATGTGCATGCATTAGCTCATTTGCAGCTCACAGTAACCCTTTGAGGTAGGTGCTATTATTGTCTCCATTTTACACATGATTCCTTAGGCTCAGTAAGTTTAAGTGTATAACTTTTAAATGACATTGGTTGAATCTGAATTCAAGTTTCTCTGATGCTAAGTCCAGAATTTATTCAAAAGTGTCAAACTTGATGCCTAAGTCAGGGCATGAGGCTTGCAAAAACCCTGAGTGTGCAATAAAAATACAATACAAAATGGATAATTTTAATTTGTGGTTATGTTAGTCAATAAATGGTCCCCTAGACATTCTTTTCTATTGGAGTTTGATACTATACTACTCTAGAGAGTAGAGGAACTAAGTAGTCGACAGATAGAGTGCCATAGCTGGAATCAGAGAAACCTAAAATCAAATAGAAGTTTCAGTTGTGTGACCCTGGGCAAGTTTGCTTCATTCCTCATCTATAAAATGAGCTGGAGAAGGAAATAGCAAATCACTCCAGTGTGAGTGGAGCACAACAATAATAAAAAAACATTAAATGAAGTCATAAAGAGTAAGCTATAACTGAAAACAACTAAACAACAATAATCTCTAGAGAACTGAGGAGTGCTCATGAAAATCTCTCTCCTGCTTTTACTCTAAAGTAAGCAGAGTCAAATCTAAATCACAGTGGAAGCCAGCATTTGTTTTGTTTTGTTTTGTTTTGTTTTTTGGTAATGGTGTGAAGGAATGACTATACTGCCAATAAAGGCAATTGGACATTTATTGATTTGCTAGCCTTTAAGATAACTTGCACTTTGAGGTAAAACTGCAAAAACAGTTCTGATAAAAGTCTCAAGTATACCTTTCAGTCAAATAAATGTGACTTAGTTACATGATGACATGACTCCCTCTTAGCATAGCATTTGGAAAACATGGCCTCTAGTCTCAGTTTTTGGCTTTCCTATTTGCATGATATTGAGTATCTCACTCACCTTTGAATCAGGTAATCTATAAAACAGAAGTGAGATGATCTCTAAGGTCTCAAAATAAACAAAAACAGGAAATAGCAATTGTTCTGCTGTTCATCGTAGTCTCATTAATAGGTCTGATAGAAAATTACTACCAAGAAGATTCTCAGAAATGAATTTGTCATCTTCCATAGCATTTAGAACTTTGCAGCAAAAATTCAAGTATACCCTTAGACTTTTATCAACTGGTTTTAATTTTATTTTTATAACAAAATGATAAATTCAATCTCTGTTTTATGGGGCAGCCTTTTGTGTATTTGAATATAGTAATCATATTTCAAATCTATCTAGTCTTACATACTCAGTTCTGTCAAGCTTTCTTCAATGGGTCTTAGTGAAATGTGTTGCATATTTAAGCTGGAAGTAATAATTGAGGCAATAAAATTTTCCCATTTTACTGGTGAGGAAATCAAGATTTATAGAATTAAAATCATTTGCCCCAACATCACAGAGGTAGTAATAACACACCTGCAATTCAAGTCCAGACTTTCTGTCTCTAAATTCAATACCTTTTTCACTAAACTACAAAATCCTATCCCAGCAATGAATACAAATTAATTTGAATCAGAGAATCTTAAATACTGAAGGCAAATGAGATGTCATATAGTCAAACCTTTTACTCAGAGATGTAATATTTTGTTTTTTCAGTCACCTCCAACTCTTTTGTGACTCCATTGTTTTCAATGCAAAGTTACTAGAGTGGTTTTCCATTTCCTTCTACAGATATTTTATTAATCAGGAAACTGAGGCAAACAGTTAAGTTACTTGTCCAGGGCCATACAGATAGTTAAGTGTCTGAGAGCAGATTTGAACTTGTAGAGATATCTCTTCCTTACTTGAAGCACAGCACTATATCCATTGTTCCATCTAGCTGCTACATTCCAACATAATGATGTAATTCTTACTTTGCTACTCCTGATAGATGATCACTTAATTTTTCTTTTTTTCATATCCTCATTGACATTGAATTCCCAACATCATGAGATAGTCCATTTCAATGCTGAATGCGTTTTCCCTTTTATTGAGTTAAATGTATCACCATTAGACTTTCATCAACTGGTCAATCTCATTTTTATAACAAAATGATAAATTCAATCTCTGTTTTATATATTTAAACAGTTATCAATATTTCAAATCTATCTAGTCTAACATACTGAGTTCTGTCAATCATTCTTCAATAGGTTTTAGTAAAATGTGGTGTATATAGAAGGCATTCATTAATCATTTTATAAATGGATGAGAATGAAAGTTGCATTGTTGCTAATACTAATCATTGTCTTCTGTATGTGTTACAAAGAATTCAACAGAATATAAATGGGGTTACTCAAATGTTATTTGGTAAAAGCAAATTAAAGGACTATTACATCTCTTGATTCAGATTCTGATATTTTCCCTTTTTAGCCTTTTTTTAAAAAGTAATCATGCCTTACTATTTTTCTTATTTAGCTTCTGATCTATCTCCTAAAATTTTTTATATGAACTCCTGTCCAATTAACAATTCCTTTTTATCACACAAATAGTTAATTATTTGAATATAAATGCAAAACTTCACAATTATGCCTTATTTTTTTCTTTCTTTTATTTTTTTAAAATCATTATAACTTTTTATTGACAGAACCCATGCCTGGGTAATTTTTTACAACATTATCCCTTGCACTCACTTCTGTTCCAACTTTTCCCCTCCCTTCCTCCACCCTCTCCCCCAGATGACAAGCAGTCCTATAAATGTTAAATATGTCACAGTATTTCCTAGATACAATATATATGTGCAGAACCGAACAGTTCTCTTGTTGTACAGGAAGAGTTGGATTCAGAAGATAAAAATAACCCGGGAAGAAAAACAAAAATGCAAACAGTTTACATTCATTTCCCAGTGTTCTTTCTTTGGGTGTAGCTGCTTCTGTCCATCATTGATCAATTGAAACTGAGTTAGATCTTCTCTTTGTCAAACAAATCCACTTCCATCAGAATACATCCTCATACAGTATTGTTATTGAAGTATATAATGATCCCCTGGTTCTGCTCATTTCACTCAGCATCATCAGTTCATGTAAATCTCTCTCCAAGCCTCTCTGTATTCATCCTGTTGGTCATTTCCTACAGAACAATAATATTCCATAACATTCATATACCACAATTTACTCAACCCATTCTCCAATTGATGGGCATCCATTCATTTTCCAGCTTCTAGCCACTAAAAACAGGGCTGCCACAAACATTTTGGCACATACAGGTCCCTTTCCCTTCTTTAGTATCTCTTTGGGATATAAGCCCAGTAGTAACATTGCTGGATCAAAGGGTATGCACAGTTTGATAACTTTTTGGGCATAATTCCAGATTGCTCTCCAGAATGGTTGGATTTGTTCACAACTCCACCAACAATGCATCAGTGTCCCAGTTTTCCCGCATCCCCTCCAACATGCCTTATTATCTTAAAAGAACACAAGTTACTCACCAACATAATGGTTTTAGCCAAGATAAATAACTTGTGTTCTTTTAAAATCTTATTTTTCATGCATACTAAAGCAATTCTGAGAGTCCACCTAGTGTCCACCATGTTCACAAAGAAGACAAAAGAGGAAAATGAAAAATGTTAAGGGATTGTAAGAAAATCCCTTACAACTTTTTTTTTCAGGCATATGCATGGGTGAAATCTGTCAAATTGGACAAAATAAGGTCAAGCGAAGTTAGCAGAACTAGAAGAACAATTTGTACAGTGACTATAACATTATAAAGAAAAATAATATTGAAAGGCTTCTAAACCCTGAGCAGTGAAATGATGTAACACAAGTGCAACAGTCTGAAGATAAAATATGCTACACACATCTTACACTTGTTGGAGCAGAAGTGATAGCCTTAAAACTGTGGAAGAGTTGTACAAAGGTAGACAATGGCCAATGTGGGAACTTGCTTTTCTAAACAAAATATAGTTGTTGTAAGCTCTTGTTTTTGTTTATTATGCAAGAGAACAGGCAATGGGAAAGAGATAAATGCCAAAAATTTACAAATAACATCTAAAAAAGAAAATAATAAGACTTGCTCTTATTATTCAATTAGCATTTATTATCTTCTATGTGCTTGACATTGTGCTAGGTACTAAGAATAAAAATTTTTAAAAAAGAGACGATCCTTACCATCAACTAATAGTATATAGCATGTTTATAAATAAATAAATGTAGCAAACATGCAAAATAAATATAGGTAGTGAGTAGGAGCACTAACATTCTGATTGGAACCTGACTCAAGCTTAAAAGTGATGTTGGAATGAAATGGCTCATTCAGTAGTTAATATGAGAACATTTACTTAGCCATAGCAAAGGTAAGATATTCAATAAAAATATTAATCAAGGATATCCCAAGCTAGTTCTGCTGAATAAAGCTTCTTTGCTTATTATAGTCTACCAGTCTAGCATCTAAGAACTCCTTACCTTAAGTTCCTTCTGGCTATTTTGTGTTCAACCAACAAGAAAGTGATGTCAATTGCTTAAGTTCTTAGTGCCAGTCAAGTGTTGAGGATACTTTCTAATACCTTTTAACAGAGCAATAAAACTAAAAACTAAAACTAATCAAATTGGTGAGGCTAGAAGGTTAGGATATTGCTTCCACAACAACTCTGTATATTAGAAAAGAGCTCATTTGCAATTAGGCTGAACCTTGAAGAGAACTAGAGTTTTCAACAGGTGAAAGTAGGAAGAGAAAGAATTCCAGGCATGGTGGACAGCCTGTGTCAAGATGTGGAAGGCAGAGTTGGAACATTGAGTAAACTAAAAAAAAAATCAACACAACAAAACAGAATTAGCTCAGTTTGCCTGGATAATGAAGTGAATAAGACATAGTAATGTGCAATTTTACATGTTGATAATAATTTTAATTCATTAACTAAACTAAATTGCCTTTTAATTCAGGTTTATAGGTTATAACTATATAGACTATATAAGAAACTCAATACCTGTCTTTATACAGATGCTGCTTCATCACCTATAGTCAACACCATCAAAATGTTAGTATTATCACATTCATGTTAGTTTCCCACTTTTTCATAAATTGTAGGAATTAATAGAATACTTATATTTTTAACTAGACATTTTTATATTTATAGCAAATAACAAAAATAGTACCTGATTCAAATGAAATGAAACATTCCCTCTTTTGGAAGTTGGGGTAGGGGGAGATATTTAAGGAGTTCATTTCTTACCCATCTGTCCCTCATCTTCCAGTCCCCCATTTAGCATTCTTACTAACTAGATGCTAAGTTAAGTTGTTTTTATACTGCTAAAATGATGCAAATGCTGTTCATACTCTCTAAATTTAGCACCTTAGGAAAATCCCTGGTCACTCAAATTATAGTTTTGAGATCATATCTAGTTGTTAATAAATACAAAAATACTAAATTCAGAAAAAAGTCATCTAACCAAAATGCCAATTCTCCCCTTTAGAAGTTAACAGAATCCTTTATCCTTTGCTATGGTCATCACCAGAAAAATTATCAACATTTGAACTTAAAGACTTCCATCCTTAGTTACTAGTACAAACACATAATTCTTCTCAAATCTGGGCCCAAGAAGTTCACTGGCACCATGTGGTTTTAACAAGTAGTTTTCCTAAACTTTTTAGAGAAATGTATTCTATTCTTGGAACACAGCTGTCTATACAGAGAAGACAATGCAGAGTTTGTTAACAACTGGCACTAAGTCATTATTTAGAATGCATCCAGGATTCAAATGACACTTAGCAGGGGAAAGGCCATTTAAACTTTAAGAATTGGGCACTTCTGCCTGCTAGATTATCTCTAGCAGATCATGATGAGATAAGATCAATCAAAAAAGATAAGGAAAAGTGGCATTTATAAAAATCACAAGATGACTGCAGTAAAAGGAAGTGTGTTTTTCAACAACTAGGAGCATAGAATAAAAAGTTAAAATGATGAGATGTATTATTTCTAAAAAAGAACACAATGTAATCCTTAATTTGAAAAATACCTACCTCTAAATGAGGGAAGGGAAAGGAAACAAAAGGGAAAAAATGTGACTACCTTGTACCAGGTACTATGCTAAGCATCTTACATATATAAAAAATACAATTAAATCAATCAATTGAATTAACTTAATCAGTTCAAACTCTTTCTGCCACTTCTAAGTATATCTATATGCATCAACAAATATGCATTGTCATTCACTACACATACAGCAAGCTTGAATACAATGATACCAAAGTAGATGGCTTCATATTCAAATGGTTTTAATAATTTCTGGTATCATTTTAAGCATACCCACATATGTGCAAATAGAAGTCTGTTTTTCAAAACTTCATATGTATGATGGTATCATAGTTCTTATTTTCTCAATGGGAATGTATGATGCTCAAATGAATCTACATACAATTCAATCTAGATATTTCAAATCACTATTTAGACTTAGCCTAAAGATCTCAGAGGAAATTCATAACTGTTAGAGTAAAACTCTTTCTTAAGATGGCTTGCTATGTAGAAAACAGGCCTATTTCATTGTTCAAAATATTTTTCCCAGAACATTATTTCATAAAGGAACAAAACCTCATATGATATTAGTAATTAATTATCAAGGTCAGTGGAAGGAGGAATGTTAAATTTTTGCTATTTAGCTACATGGATCCCCAAAATCAGTAAAAGAGGGTCTAAATTTTGTAAAAAAGGACAAAAGATTTTTTTTTCAGATGATCTAGGACAGAGAAGATTCCTATAACTGTTAGAGATGAAAGAAAGCAATAACAAGCTTGACTTTGGATATCCCAGATGACAATCTTAGAAATGAGGCCCAGAGTGACCTTAAGCAATAGTGACCACAGTTTAATGAGGTTTAGAGCCTTCAGGGCAGAGAATAGATTTTTTTCTTAGTGCCAAGTATACATTTATAGATCAACAAAATAATAAAACAAGATAGATTCACACTAGTGCTATTCAGTATATCTGAAACATAAAAATTATAGGAAAAAGAGAAACTATTCAAATGGGACAAATAAAATAACAAAATAATGAAAAGCAGAAACAAGAGTTTAAAAGGAAAACACCTTTGTCTCAGAAAGAAAATGTAGCATTTGTTAAATGATAGAATAAAAGGAATGAGATGATGTTCATTAAAATGGCAAAAAAATTAAACTTATGAAAAAAATTCAAGATTAAACAAACCCCGAGTACAGCACAAAAGACCTTCATGGGAAGGCTGAATTTAAAATTAAACTAATGAGACAGAAAGAGAGAGAGTAAGCCTGGTAGAATGAGTGGGAATAAAAGGTTCTTTAACTCCTAACATGGAGAATAGATTCCCAAAGGATAATAAAGAAGATCTAATTATCCAAGGACAAGGATGCTTTGTAACCACAAAAAGAAACATTCTTTTTCACGTTCAGGAAGGATATGAGGGGGCAGATGTCCAAAATGCAAAGTTTTCTCAAAGTAAAAAGTGAAAGAATATTAAGAGAAAAAAACACATTAGGAAAATGATTTAGACACTTTAATTCTAGATAAATTACTCCAGAGATACAAGCTGCTTAATTATAGAATGGAAAAAAGAAATAAATCATAGAGTAATAAGAGTTTTTGAAGTATTGATTAAGCAACTAAGCATTTAATTTATTAGATACCATAAGGGATTAAAATTTAGAATGCACATAGATCTGAATTTCAGAGTATCTATAATAAAGGAAGAAGAGTGAAAAAACAGGAACAATAGGAAAGAAATATAAACAAGTAAAAGATACTAATGTATAAATTGTACATGTCAAAAAAATATAAAATAAATGATCAATAGGAGGCAGTATGATACAGTAAAAAGAATACTGGATTTGAAAGCAGAGTACCAGGCTTGAAGTCTTGAGTCTTTCATTTATAGTAGTATTGCCTTGAACAGGTCATTTAAAACCTTTGAATCTCATTTGTTTTACTCTATAAATAAGAATAAATAATATGACTGCTAATGTGCCTCCCAATTCTAAATTAGTGATTTTACTGATGCTAAATTAGTCAGGGAAAACAAATCTTAATCTAGCGGGTTACTAGTAAAGTCTACAAAGAGTCTGGAATATGCAATATAGAGTTAGAATAATAAAGAAAACAACATCTACATCACAAAGAGTCATATATTTCTCAAGACAATCCTGAGAAGTAAGTATTATGATTAGTACAATTTTACAGATGGGGAAACTGAAGCAGAGAGAGTTTAGATGCATCATCTGGGGTGATACAGCTAGTAAATATCTGAGGTAAATTTGTATTCAAGTCTTTCTAACTTGAGGTTCAGTACTCCATCCATTATGCCATTGAGAATTGTTCTAGTCTTCTTGGTGATGTTATTCACTCATTGTTGATTTGTTGTAAGCTTATAATCTTGATAAAACCCCCAATTTTTTTTACACGAATTGTTTTTAAGTTATATAACTCCATGTTTTTATTCATGGAATTAATATTCTGAATCAAAATGTAAGATTTTATATTTATCTTGTTCTCATCTGGATCTTTACCGATTATGATACTGTCAAAAACACATCAATTATTTCTTTTATCTTTGTGTCATTAAATTTGTTAAGAATGCCTTTAATGAATTCTTCTAGTTAGTGGAAAACATTCACACACACACACACACACACACACACACACACGCACATATGCACACCACTGAGAAAATTCTTTATTTGTGTGACTATTTCATGATCAAAAAGGCAGAGATGCTTCTTCTGCAAAGCAGAAACAGATGAAAATAAATGAAAGTGATCTTGACAGAGGACCCATGCTATCTTTGAGTTTGTAGTAGCCAAAAAAAAGAACATTGAACATAATTGTATGCATCTTATGTTTGAGGAAAAGTTTTCAACAAGTTCAGAAAAATGATATACATTTTCCCAAGGCCTGAGATTTTAAATAGGAAGAAGTCTCAAGAAATGCTCAAAACCTGAATAGAGTAGAAGTAGCTAAAGCTTCCATAAAGCCATAAAGTGCATCTTGGCAAGGTCTTGCAAAAGATGTGCACAAAGGGTGCCGAACTAAACAAATGGAATTTAATTTATGCTTACTCCAGACATAAATAAACCAGATTGGAAAGGGTAGAGGATGTAGTTTTTGGAGAATAATACTTCATGATAAATAAGGAAAGTATAAAAATTTACTAAATCAATTTATTTCTCTTTTCCCTACAAAGTATCTCAAGATGCCATGCATGTAAGTTTGCTTTCTTAACTTTAGTGTAACAGCTCTACCCTGACTTTATTCTATCTTTTTTTCTTTTATATCTTAATTTAATTCTTTTTTTTTTCTTATGATCAACTGATCACACAAGCTTTCGATTTTGGAGTCATGTCTTAGCCCTACTTTAGAAATCACTGGCAAAAAGATTTTTGATGTTCTTGATGTTCTTGGTTTCTTCTATAAGCATCTTTAGATGAAGATTATTTGAGTGATTATAGATTAAAATAGTGTTATCCAAAAAGAAGAGCATCTGAAGAACTTGCCATTTGCTAGTAATCTTTCATATTTAGACCTCATTCTGGAACATAAACAACAGTTGAAGTAAGAACAGTAGAAATTTTTTTTTTCAAAACATTGAGACCCATTTGACCAATCTAAACCCAGATTATTATCCCTTTAAAATTCATTTTCTCCATAATTTTTCCCCATTTCAACTACATCTTTGAATAAATCAAATCATAGATAATTCTATTCCACAACTTTTCTTAATTGTTTATTTTTGTTTTGTATTAATTTTGATCGTTGTTTTAACAACTGAGCAGTCTATCCAAACATAGACAGCTAATTTAGATAGGACTCCATTTCTTCTCAGTAAAAATAACATTAATGTATTTGTTTTTTTTCGCTATGCTATTTAGTGTTGTCTGTATCTGGTAATTTCTAACTCTTATTTTCAAAGAAAGCATTCATGAGTCTTGAAGTATGAGGTATCTGTTTCTTCTCTTTCTTGACTCCTGAACTGCTTTCCCCGCAACATATGTTTTCAATTTTGCATTGACATATCAAACATATGTTGATTTAATCTAGATTTTCATTAATTTTTTTGTAGAATTTCTCTAACTCCACTTCTATTCCAAGAGATATTGGTATGTAAGGTACAATTATTTTCTTGGTGGTCTTTTTTTAATAGCTATATATGAGTAGTACAATGTGAGACAGCCAAATATCCTATAAAATAATATTTTTTGTTGCCTTAGGTTTTGTGATTAAAACCAATTCTGAAAACTCCTTATTTCTTTTTTAAGAGGAACTCATTAAGACTCTCTGTTTTTTTTTATCTAACTTACAAATAAATGTGAATCAAGATTTAGATAATTCAAGCACTCCAAGTTTTCAATATACAATGTTAGATCCTTCCACAAAAAAATTTTAATCAGGAATTTCATATTGGCAAGTCTTAATGATATCTATGTTGTAGATATGCTGTTGAATATCTTACCCTCTCTTTTATCTAGAGCAATACATTTTGAAATACTAAAAGGAAGGGAGAGCAATTTACCAAAATTCACCAATATATTCACCAAATCTCATAGCATATATGATGTTCTCACCTATAACACTACAAAGATCAGATAGAGTTAGATATTCTCTTTTTTTTTTTTTCAGAACAAGATTAGTTCTTATATTTAAAGTGTTTAGTCTTGGGTTTGTATTTTTTTTCCATTTACATATTTGCAGTCATTGTGTATTTTTTTCTGGTCCTGCTCACTTTGCATCAATAAACATTTGGATATTTCTTTGAATTCTCTTCTGAAAAATTTCTCTGAATTCTTTATATGTATTATTTCTAACACAGCAATAATATTTGTGTGTGTATGTGTAACAATTTCTCTATAAAATCCCAATTCATAAACATAGATTTTGCTTTCCCATTTATTATTATCAAGAGTGTTGCTAAGATATTTTGGTACATATAAAATTTTTATTTCTTTCTTTGATATTTTTGGGTAGGTCCCTAGTTAGAGCATCTCTAGGGCAAGTGATATGAATAATTATGTTTTTAGTATAATTTTAAATTGATTTCTACAATGGTTGGTTCAATTCATGCCTTCATTTGTGTATTCCTGTGTTCCTGTCTTTCCATAGACCCTCCAATATCTCAATATCTCCAGTATCTCAAGCAAAATGAACTTCCTTAGCTGTACTTCATTTCTCCTAGGAACCCAACACCAATGGTTATTTGTGCCATGGCCTGAAAACCCAAATCTTATTCTCAAACATCATCTCTTTATAAAAAAGGATTTTATTAACATCTTTCATTTTTATATTATCTAGATTTTCCTCTATATCTCTTTCTCTACCTCTCCCCAAAACTCACATTTGTCTATCAAGGATTCTTATGAGTTTTTTAAATAAGAAATAATTTTTAAAGGAAATAAGAGGAAGAAGGAAAAATTTAAAAATTCAATCCACAGAAAAATAATTGACAGTAAATATGGTATTTCATACTAATAGACTTCTCATATTTGCAAATGTATGCAAAGAGTCTCTTCTCATTTATCTTCTTTGGGGCCAAGCATTGTTTGTAATCTTGCAACTACAGACTTTTATTGTTTTGTGGATGCTTTTCTTTCTATTCATATCATTGAGGACATCATGTATATTGTTTTGCTGTTTCTGCTTACTTTACAATAGTTCAGGTCTTTTTGTGTTATTCTGCATTCATTGAGTTCTTACAGTACAATAATATTATATTCATGGATCACAATTTGTTTAGCCATTCCTCAATTGATATTTCTAGTGTTTTGCTACCATAATATGTGCTAATGTAAATATTTTGGTGCATATGGAACCTTTCTTCTTGTCTATGACATCCTTGTGATATATATCTAATATGGAATCACTGGATCAAAGGAAAAAGACATTTGAATCATTTTATTTGAATAATTTCAAATTTTTTCATAGAATGGTAGCACTAATAAATGTATTTGCCTAGTTTTCTATAGCCCCTGTAGCATTAGTTTTTTAAACAAACCATTCCTGCTTTTTAAAGTCATCTTTGTCAATTTGCTAAGTATTAAGTAAAATGTTAGATTTATTTTGCTGTACATTTCTTTGGTTATTAGTTGTTGGAGTCCAACTCCTATAGTGAATTAAGGCTATGGAAATATACCCGGGCCCAGGCGGAGAATCTCTGGATTATGGACTCTTCAAAGTTTATTGAACAGGATCACGGCTATATATACCTCAAATGCTCATAGACTTGATACAAAGTACACTCTTTGAAGTTCCTATAGTTTTCTCTAACAAACAAGATCTAGTGAGATGTAAATGATTATGTCCTGGAACTTAGTTAATTAGATAGAGATGCAAATAGTAGAAATACACATCAGGGTAAACCTAATCATACCATTGTCTCAAGTATCTTTCTCCCAAATGCCTTTAGCCTCTATTATGAGCTCTTTTTCTTGTTCTAAATTCAAAGGTTTAATTTTAATCTAAAAGGTAGTGTTTGCATTTTGCTTCAGTCCCTAGATTATTAATTTATTATATTGACAAGCAGTCTCTATTATTTCTATAAAAAAGGGAGTTTTGGTGATCCAAGTTACTGTAAAATTCAAGATCTAGAATGGATTCTTACCCTCTACAATTAGTAATTTGGAGCATCCTTTCAATGGTTGTAATAGTTGATGGTCCTTTTATAGAATACTGTTTGCTCATATCCTTTGGCTACTTGTCTTTTGGGGGATGGCTTTTGAGATCATCTGAATCACCTGTTCAATGCTTCTTTTTTCTGGGATATCTACCTTCAATCAGGTGGTAGATTACCACTATTTCCCTAAAAACTTCTGTTTCTTTCCTTTCATTCCATTATTCCTAACAAAGTTTTCTAGGTTTTTTTGGTCATGTCATATATATATCAAACTATTATCATAATGCCTAACAAATGATACTACTAAAAGAAATTTAGAAAATGTTGCTAGGAATAATGAAATCATGATCGCCAAATAGCATTTACTTCTTATAATGTAAAATCATTTCAACATATGCTTTTCATATTTTATATATGACATAAATATATCTATCTATCTAAAATCTATCTAAAATCCTACTATGTTTTTCATCTAAAAAATAAATAAAGCTTGATTTTGTCTTTAAAGAAAGTAAACACCTGGTAGAATTATTGCAAGCAAGTTGTGCAAGGCAATGGAAAGCAATGAATATAATTCACCCATTATTTAAAAAGGCATTTACTACTACACTGCACATCAGACTTTACATCGATTTAGCCACTGGGCACTGATGGCTAATGATCTGGTTAAATGATAATGAGTTAAAGTTCACAAGTGGATTGGATTTTCTACCCCCCTCCAAAAAAACCTAATAATACATATTCTATTTGATTGAGGATAAATACAGGAAGGAAAATTTGGAAAATGCATAGAAAATGGAGAGGAAGGACTAGAAATTTCACCTTCCTCTATCCAGAAATGGAGAAATCTTCACATTTTTCTTAATTAGCAAAGATCTGTGTAAAATTTCTTTTCTTCCCCCATTTTAGCCAATGGTTTACAATAATGTCACAATCTGTGTTTACCCTCTCCTTGCTTTGCACCATCTGTATGCCTTATATTTCTCAGGAAGGGGGGGGAAACTCAATGAAAGATTATCTTTACCCCAGCTGCACTTTTTTCTCAGTTTATCTTGTTAAAGTATTATGCTAAAGCTTCCTTTCCCACTCTCCCACCAGGAATTGGCTCAAAATGGGTAGAAAAATATGTGGTACTATTTCCTCAGAATAATGCACTCGAGACAGAGACAGAAGAGAAAAAGTTTATTTTTCCTTTTGTATGAACTTTTTAAAGTGCTTGCAACATAAACTGTATAAGGAGAAACATAAAAAAATATAGGATATAAAATGAAGGAAAGGATTTTTCCTTCCTTTAAAAATCTCTGCTTTACCATCATTAGGATGATGATCTCACTCCATCTATCTTGCGGAGAAGAAACTTGCTCAAAAGAACAAAGATTCCAGAGAAGGCAAAAAGAATGATTCATGTTAATTCATGTAAAAGGACACAAATACATTATATTTTTCTCATCTGTTATATCATGCCTTTCTTTGTCACCCAACTGAGTAAGATCAATGATGTATTTAAATTTTTTAAAAATACAATGCATAAAAATGATCATGACTATTCAGGAAATGGCGCAAATTGCTCTAGAACTGATAGATAATAATAATAAAACTTTGGATTTGCCCAACTCTTTTTCTCTGAAAAGTTCAAAATGTGTATATATCAAAATATCTCTTTAAGATGGTAGAAAATTCAAAATAGGATGGTTTACCTCAAAAAGCAATGCTTTCTCTGTGATTGGAAGTATTCAAGCCAAGACTGGATGACCATTTGTAAATAATGTTAAAATATAGATTCATGGGCATGATGAGGAGTTGCATTTTGCAAATTCTAAGGTTCCTGCCAACTCAGAGATGCTATAATTCTATCATTCTAATCAGACACATATTGAATAAATGGGCCAATAAAATGATATTATTATGAAAAGTGATTATCAAATTCTTAAAAGATATGATATCCAAACCCCATTTAATAGTCATAGTATTTTGCAGTCTCTTAAATGAACCATTTGGCACATTCAATAAAACCCATTGAGGATCACCTTGCTTTATCATGCATTCAACTGAACTACTGCATGAACTATAGCTATGTTCACTTTCTTAATAGTAGTATATATTACTCCGAATAATTTCATGGATGTTTTTCTTATCCTCAAAACCCTAGACACCATAAGCAGTTTCACCAGATTTTTTTTTTCCAACAAAGAAAATCTAACTTTGTTGTGATTTTGTACTTTTTATTGCATCACCCATCACCAGATGGCTTGAAAATGATCAAAATTAGAAGCTGCTTAAGGCCATCCTAATTTCCCATTTCATTCACATTGTGATTTTCTGTGAGATTCTAGCCCAGAAATGGCTGACACCCAATTCCTTGGCAGCTTCCACATTGTATGACTGGGTTCCAGTTCTATGGGTCTTTCACTTTCTCCACAGCTCTTTTCAATGTGGAATTACAGATTTTTTAAAAGGAAAATCTTACTTGATTTGGTTTAAATGTATCATTGCTTTAAGAATGAGGTGTCAAAATTATATGGGTTTAGTGAAAAGAACTATTCCTTGGTTCCTTTGGAACTTATCTTCCCATTATGGATTTTCAGTAATGATTGAGTCAACCAACCTTCTTCAGGTAAGGGATTAAAGATTGTGAAGAAGGGGGAGCTTTTAATCATAGGTATGGAAAACCCCACAGTAAACATCCAAGGCAATTGAAATATTAACGAGTAGTCAAGCCTACTGCCCAGTTCTTATGACCTTTGTGGTATTCTACTACATGAGAATTTGTTCTACTACATTGCTATCTCAAACTACAAATAACCATATGAAACAAAAATTTAAAGCCATTGAATTACTTTTTCTCAAAGTTCATTCAGTTCTTCACTGAGCCAGAGATTCCTGTCTTTGTATATTACACTCACTACTATAAACTGTATGGTGCTTTCAGACTTTACTATCTTCAAATAATGAATATATAATGCATTACACAGGGTTCCCTCAAAGCACAGTAGTTCTTACAGAATTGAAGGAGAAAAAGTCTTTTGTAGAATAGGAAAATTATTTCCAGGGTTTCATGATTATTTAGTCACATGGCCCTGCAGCAGTGATTTCCAAAGGTTTTGTTCATAAGACAAATTCAACAGAGCAAGACATGTCACTATTCACTCCACCCAATCATTGCAGCTGATCACAATTTTTAAAAACTCCTCAAAAAAGAAGAATGGGATATGCTTTGGGTAAGATTCCAAGAAGAGACATTTTAGTGGTCCATTTAGATCCAAGAAAAAGTGATACAACTAACACTCACAGAGAACTTGGCTCATTACAATTTATTAATGGTGAAACAAAGGATTACAGTGATGACATGTGCTAATCTGTGGAATATCCATCACATTTGGAACACATGAAGAACATGCTGCAATACAAGTTAAGTCTGTCCAGAAGTTGCTCAGACTATGCCTTGATTTGGGTGGTACCTGAATGTTGAATCTTATACTGATCATATTCCTAAATACAAAGAAAGGAGGTACCTCTTACAAATATATCGGTCTAAAGTAAACATGTTCCAATTGACTTAAAATATTTTCATTAATAAACTAGATAAGGTTGCACGCAAGAGATGGTAAAAAAATTCCCTTTGGAGCTTAGGAATTATGCTTATTGATTGACAAATCACTCCAAAAGTCATTCTGCCTATTTCTAAGGATCTTCTGGGAAAAGGGCCTTGTCTGACCAGACTGCACCATATTTAAGAAAAGCGATTTCTTATTCAATAATTAAATTAAGCATTTATTACATGCTAAAGGGATGAAAGTCACTGCATTAGGTTATGTTAAATGCAAAGATAAATGAAATATAGTCCTGCCCTCATGCAACTTACATTATGGAGATGACATGTTTTTATATACAGAACCATAAAGCAAAGCAGCATATAGTACCTGTATAAGAGAGTTTCAAGTACTATATGAGGTCAGGAGAAGTTGTGACTCAACAGGTCCAAAACTAAACTCTTTTATTCTTAATCTCATTTTAAATCCAGACTTCCTTATTTTTTCAAAGACATTACCATCTTTCTAGTCACCCAAATTCATAACCTCAGTTCATCATGAACTCTTCTCTTTCATTACAAATATCCAATCAGTTCTAAAAATTCTACTTCTATAGCTCACACACTCCCCTTTCTTTCTACTTACATAGCCATCATTCTAGCTCAGATATTTAATCATTTCTCTGTACACCTGGAATCATTTTTTAATTGGTCTCCTTGCTTCAAGTCTCTGCTCCATCCAATCTAATCTTTATACAGCTTGCCAACCTGATTGGGGATTGTCTGATTATAGCTTTCCTTTATGTACCCCAGTGGCTCCCAATTGCCTCTAGCATCAGCTAGAAATCCTGTTGTTTTTTGTAATTCATCACTACTTCACTTTAACATTCATTTCCAATTTTTTTACACTTAACTTCTCTTCTTGATCTCTATGGGATGGCCAACTGGCTTTCTGACTGTCTCCTATTTCTGCACCATTGAACTTGCTGTCCTTACACGCAAAATTTTCTTCTTAGAATCTTTTGTTTTCTTCAGATCTCAGATCAATACCACCTTCTAGAGAAATCTTTCCTGTTTATTCCCATTGCTTATGCTCTATTTGACACAATTTTCCCTCATATTCATTTTGTTTGCATTTTATTTACATATATATGTGGTAGAATCTAAGATTTTTTTTTTAAAAAACTAGCTTGGTGTCTGGCAGTTAATAAATGCATCTATCTATATATCTAAAAGATCTTATATTAATATCATACTTTGAGGTTTCTAAAGAGCATTGCATACACTATGTCTTTTGAACCCTGTAGCAGCACTGTGATGTCGATATCATTATTTTCCCAGAGACAGAGACAGAGTGAAAGCAATAGCAATAGCAATTCCAAAGCATAGTGGGGGAACTTTCAGTGTAGAAAATTTCTCAGGTAACTTTAATTCATTCTTATTAGAGTCTTAAAATATTATCTGGGATAATTAAATGGTAAGTGATTTTCTCACAGTATTCATAGTATTCCAGAGATAGGATATAAACCTAATCCTTCTGTCTCCAAGAATGATTCCTTTTCATATATTATGCCATGTTTCCTCTCTCACTAATGTACTGCATACATTTATTTTTGTATACAATACAATATGCACACATGTATATTGTTCATAACAAAATAAACAATATAAAATAGCATGGAAGGTCAAAATAGAATCACAGAAAATTGAACTGAAAATCAATGGATTACTAATATTCCCCTTACCACATTCTAAAAATTATTTCTGATTCTCAATGCCTTTTCTTTCATCTCTGTTTAGTACCCTTCTTCTAAAGAAAAAAACAAGTGGTACTTCTTTGCTATCTCTTCTCATCTTGGTGAATACCCACCCTCAAGTCTTTACTCAGGTCTTATAGTAGTGTTGGATCCAATTTCCAGAGACCTTGATTTAGGCTGTACCCTTACAGAACGTTTTCACCTGTGTCTTCAACACAGACTCAGTAGAACTACATGTTTTTATATGACAGTCGCCAGTTTCATCTCCATATTATACAAATAAAAATAAAAAGTAGGAGACAGAAAGAGAGAGAGAGAGGCAGAAAGACAGTCAGAGAAAGAGAGAGAATGAATAGTTTGAGACAAAAACATTTTATCTTGTTAAAATCACTATTATGAATCATATTGTAGTATAAAGCTTTCCAATGAAGATGAATTCAGTGAAAATAGAGGTCTAGATACAACATACTTCACTTGAATCGTCTTTATCTTAATAAAAGGTATAGAAATCTTTTGTTTAAAATTTTTGTTTAAAATTGCTGATGAGGATCCTGTATTGATTTGAAAAATTCTCTGTTGTATTACTTGTACTCCTTCATTACATGACTGATATGTAGAGACTTCAGTATACTAACAAAAATAAACATTTATATATATATATATATATACTATGTAATTTTAGTCAGGAGAGATCAAAGTCTGCTTCCAACACTAACTGTGTAAATATCATCGATTCATTTAACCTTTTTCGCCTTAAGCTTCCTCATCTATAAAATGGGTGTTTCAAAGACTTACATTGTGTGTGTCTTATAGATTTCTTGTGAAGAAAGTACTTTGTAAATCCCAAAACATTTTAAAGTTGTGAATGAATCATATTAAAAGTAGTAGTAGCAAAAATCATTTTTAGCTCTCAATGAAGAAAGTTTTGGATTTAGAATCAGAAGACTGGCTTGAAATCATGGCTCTGCCATTTTCTATGTGACCTTAGGCAAGTCATCTAAACTCTGAGATCTAAGTTTTCTCACCCATAAAATGAGGGAGTTGGATTCAATAGTCTTTAAGATCCCTTATAGAACCAGATCTGTGATTATATTGTACAATGGTTTCAATTTAAAGGTAAATAAGAAGGATTCCATCAGTAACTTTCTTATGCAGAACATCACAATGTCTATCATGTCAAAAAATTGTAGTAGAAAAGAGATAGCTAGGGAATTATACTGTATGATTTAATGATGGGCGTGATTCAGAAAAGCAAAAAAAAAAATGGCAAAAATCACTTGGGATTTACAATACCAGATAATTTTTAAAATCCCTACCCTTTCACACTTTTTTCTGTATTATTGTAATCCATGTGATTAGTGGGTTTATTTTAAAATTAAACCATGCACAGATTTCTGTAAACTCTTTAGGTCTTCTCTTTTATAAAATAAATTGTTTCCCCACTCTATTTTGTGCTCATCAGATCATACTTACCATTTATCCAATGAACATTAAGATTCAAATTTTTATTAGATTTCTTTCTTATGGACTATGCTTTAAACTCAACTCACCCTGGCTCTCATTTGGCCAACAACAGGTCTCAAGCCAAGTGTCACTTGGTCACTATTTGGGCTCCAATTGGTGGAAAGTGAGTATAAATAGTATAAATAGCAATTGTTGCTTTGGGGGCCAGAAACCCTGAGGATCTTTCTATCTAGATTGATTTTTTTAATTAGGTAAAAGAAGTTTCTCTGCTTCATTTTAGTTTAATCAATTAATGGGCATTGTATCAGTCAAACTAAGACCTGTTTAAAAATACCTTAGCTTTTAAAAAAAGGCCAAGGATTCCCACTGTATCCAGGGCCATCTCTAGTTATCCTGATGTATCTCTGGCTACTGGACTCAGAAGGCTGTAGAGGAGAAAGTGAGACTGGTGACTGCACAATGCTCTCTTACCTAAATACAATTTACTTGTATGTCACAGAGCCACCCCCCTGATGTCATGGCCCACTTTGAGAATAAAGGACAAACAACAGTCTACTTCCAAATGTGATCTGGCTCAGAGTCTCCCTTCAGATTCTATAATCTGTGCCCCACCCCAAGAAAAAAACAAACACATGTAGAAACATGACCATTAATTCTTCAGAAAATAATGAATAAATGAATGAATAAAAATTATTAAACACTTGATATGTGTCAGTCACCAAGGGCTAGAAAATACAAACAAACTTTGGTTATTCCTGTTACCAAGAAACATATTCAAATGAGGACAAGAACATATATATAAAAGTGGTAGTGCATATACATACATCCAGAATTATATGTTCAGAACTAAAGAGCATGATACCTACACCTCCCCAAGAAAATCATTAGAAACAAAAATCTAATTTTAAAGAACTGATGAAATGGGCATGTCTATTATAAAAAATAAAAAAAAATGTAAATTCTAATGGGTGAAGAGGGTAGAAATCAGGGATTATCAGGAAAGCACTAAAAAGAACAGGAAAAGATGAGAGAAATCAATTATTCTATCTTTTCCCCTAACTCCTAGACTTATAACCAAAGATATGGTAATAGGAAAAATGAGAGAATTTTTGAGTTGAAAGAAACCTCAGTTATCTGCTAGTGACCCATATCTGAAGAAATATTCCAAATATTCCCTCTCCAACAAATTAGATGAGTTTGCATCAAGCTTTTGTTTAAAGAATTTGGTGAAGGAAAAACCAAGCACCATGTATGACAGACCAATCTCTTTCTGAATTGTTCTAATATTGGTGAGTGTTTTTCTTACACTAAGCCTAAATTTGTATCATTGCAAATGCACAAGTTGTGAGATAACATGGAAACCCTTCACCTCTTTCCAAATTAAAAGTTGCAAAACAAAAGCCTAACAGTTCTCTCTTGCCTAACTGGGAATGACAGTTCTGTTTTTCCCAGGCCAACACAGAAAAGGGATCCCTAATCTAAATTGCATTTTGAGTTAGCTTTGTAAGTTTCCATATTATAAATTTGTACTAGAAATAATAATTAGCAATTAAAGTTATACTATTAGTGTCAGAACAGGGCCAACTCGAGGATATTACCTGGTGCAACTAGTCACATAATAAAAATTGTCAAAAATTTCATGCAATGTTAAAGTTGGGAAAGACCTTACTGGATTCCAAGTCTAATCCGTTGCTCAAAATTTCTTGGAGAATTTATATCATAGCCAGTTGTTGAACTCAGATCTTTCTATGTTTTAATCCAGTGATCCTTCCAGAAGGACTTCCAGCCTCTCTGACATAACACAATGTTTAATTTCTGGTTATTCTATACTGTTCTTGCCCATTTGTACTACGTAAGTACTTTTAAAAAAAAGTTCAGAAAGGGTCCTTTAAAAGTATTTAATTTTTCAGAGAAAAACATTATTACAAAAAGCAGGGCATGTCTATTTATAATCAATCATCTGCTTAGTCCTCAGGGATTTTTGAATCTAAATGTCTTATTTCTCTAACAAAATATTCTATCAAATAAATTCCTCGTCCTTCAGATTCTCCTGAAAAACTATTCACTTCCCCAATTTAGTAAATTTTTGCCATTTTATTCTCAAGAAATGTTACCATTGAACAGAGATAGGAATGGAAGATTTTACTGGCTATAATGGAGAGCACTAAAGCCAATAGCTTTTCCCCAGTAAGAAAGGTCTACCTTCTTGTACCCTTTTAATGAATTGCTTTGCTATATTGAAAGCCTTTTGGGAAGAGACCTTGTCAGTTTCAATTCCAAGCAGCACTAAATATGCCATTGACCAAATGCAAATTGCCCTAATTATTCTTTCTAACTACTTAAACTGCCCCATTTTCTGACCTATGGATTAGGGTGGCATTCCATAAATAATCAAATGATATTCTCCTTGCATTTATGTAAGGGTCAGGATAATATGACTATCCTCTTGACAGGAGAAGCAATGGAAGATTTTCTCCCATGCACACTTTCAGATGTTGTTTTGATCCAGAAAGAACTAAAATGGAAGAACTTGATGGGTTAAATTTAATTTTTTTCTTCCTTGTAAGTGATACTATTTATGCAGTTCTTTGTCCCAATTCCCAATATACAGTATAATATAATGACTTGAAGTCAAGTTATGTGACTAGTTACATATACTTAATATCTGAATCTATTTCTTCATATATATGTAAAATAGTCAAAAAATGTTATTGATTCTAAATTATCTCACCAGTCATTATAATGAAATCACTTTGCAAACCTTAAATCATTATATTACGAATATTATGAATATTTTATAAATATAATTTTTATAAATACAAATATAAATATAACATGATGTTAGGACTAGTTAAAGACCTTCTCCATGGAGAAAACAGTCTGTATGCATTTATTAAGTACTTACAAGGTATCAGTACCAGGCACTATGCTACACACATGATGTGTAAAGAAATGTAAAAACACAGGCCCTGCTCAAAAGCAGTTCACATTCTGATAGTGAAGACAACATACAAATATCTATGTAGGCAGACAAAATGTATACAGAGTAGGTGCAAGGTGATGAGAAAAGAAAGCCTAGTATCTAAGGCTAGGAAAAGGTTCTCTTGTGGTAGACAGGGTTTGAAATGAGTTGTGAAAGAATACAAGGAAGCCAGGTAACAATATAGAGGCATCGAATTCCAGATTTGGGGAAAGAAGATAAATTGATTCTTGATCTATGGCAGGTTGGGATTAAGAATGATGCCGACTAAAAGGCAAGGTACTGCTTTCCCAGGAAAATCAGCTGGGACACTGGGTCTCTCTTTCCATCTGTGCAGCAGCTTCTTTTGTCTGGATACTGGGATGGGCTGTTCATCCTGTGCAAAAGAGGATGGTATTTCTGTACCTGAAAAAAATACACTCTCCTCCCCTCACCCTTTCCACAGCTGAAGAGGAGAAGGCATAATAGGAGTATCGGAGTCAATAGTGGGAACAAAAAGGCTGTCCTTCCCAAGTGACATATCATTTTGCCACTTTGTTTTGTTTTTTACTCTAGTAATCAGCAAAATATTGTTCTTTGGAGCACAGAACTTTATTACCAAGTGCTTTCAGTGAGTGAATGGGAAAAATTCCTGAAATCCCAACTCTGGTATATTCTTTAAATGAACTAGAGATCTTAGCAAGAGATGTCAAGTAAACTAGCTAAAGGAAAAGAAAGACATGCTTCCAACTATCTTGCTTTTTCTTGTCATTTTGTTTCCATGTACTTTTGTGTAAATATATTTGAAAGTTTTTCAAATAATTGCTAATTTGAGATTCAAAATTTATTAAGCCAAAATAGTGGTGTCAATCAACTATTATTAAGTACCGATTATATTTCAAGCACTGATGTTGGATGCCATTCCAGATACATTGTTATCATTATCATCACTATCAACAAGATAAAGTTTGCAAAACTCTTTAAATACTTAGGTATTTAAATGAGATTAGTCTCATTTGAGCCTTATAACAATTCAGTGAGATGGATGTCATTATTATCCCCATTATACAAATGAGGAAACTGGAGCTCAAAGATCAAGTCATCAGACCATTGTCAGATAACTGGGAAGTACCAGAGGAAAAAAAGAAAAAGGAACAAAAGTAGACAGAGACAGACAGAGACACAGGTAGTCAAAAAAGAGATATAGATTGGTAGAAGCACAGAGAGAAGATAGGACGAAATGCAAAGTTACAGGTAGAACAGTCAATTTTGGCAAGGAAAGAGGATACCTATTCCTCAAGAGACAGGAGAAAAGAAGGGGAAAATGGACAAAAATATAGAAGCAATACAATGTGAGGAGAAAAAGGGAATCCATGGTAGATAGATGGCAATATTTTTCTCAATAAATTAGGAGAAAAGCTATCCACTTAAGGAAAGGAATCAGAAGTACTGAGGATTAGAGGAAAGGGGAGAAGATTTGAAGTAGCCACTGAAGGAAGGAAAAGAAAGAGTTAGTCAGTGGAGAAAATTTGTCAACCAGTTCCATACATCATTAAAAGCCAGTCAGCACATGGTCAGCACAGTGGTATGGCTTTTCCTAGCAATGTTCAGCAGCTTACAATTATGAGTGAACAAATTGGATGATGAGTGTAAACTAGGAGTTGGTAATAACTATTTTCCTACAGATGGAAAATATATTGAACAAAATGTTTCTGAAATTTTGCAAATCTTAGGCTGGTTGGAAAATAATTTAAACCAAACTTAATTGGACTATAGACACTTAATGTGCTTCCATTGAGATCTTCATTATTCTGACTTCAATTGGAGGTCTGAGGAGAAGATTTAATTCAGAAGCAAGATAGCAAGAAGGGGAGGGAATAGGAAAAGTAATCAGCTAAACTTATATACGTTTCTCTGAAACTTTTCTGTAGCTTTTCCTAGAAGCTATGATTGAAGTAGATGAAAATGGATAGAAGTCAGTTTAGGTGACTTGGGAAAACTTCAATGAGCAATGGACAAATCGATTTATAGACAGAAGAGTAAGATAATTGGCTCCCTTAAGCATTATTCCATTATTCCACCAAATAACTAATGTGGAAGAAAACCGAAAATATATTACATATTACTTATTTGATTACCAAATATATTTTAAAATCAATCTGAAGTTGTAGAAGTATGAATGGAAGATTTGCAAATTTCTATTCTACTTTCTCATTTTACTTCCTAGTATCATCTGTGCAACATCAGGATAGTAAGTTAATTAGAGTTTTTGAGTGCATATGAAAATGCCTGCATTTCAACTAGAGACACCCTATCTTCCTTTTCTGATAGTTTTATGTACTCCATGATTATGTTTAAATCCTCATTGATTTAAAATTGCTGCATATGGTCTGGTGTAGAGGTCTCTTATTCCACCCCATTTCACAATCCATCTCTTTACAATTCATTTCTTAGCATCCCTCCCAACCTAAGCGGGGCCCAAATGTATTTTCCCCATTTAGACTTCCTCTGGCCCAATATATTAGGGGAATCAAAATAGAAAAAAAAATACACCAATCATAGCTTTCTTGCCTTCCTCTTAGGTAAGGAACAAAAGTAAGGAAACTTGTTATTTAAGATATTTAGATGAGGAAGTATGGGAATCTCAAAATGGGTGATTCATAATAAGAATACTAGTCATATTTGTCTTCTTACCTACATATTACATTGCTATATTATTTTTATCTGCCTCTTTTGTCTTCTTTTTGATATAACTTGCTGAATAAATGCCTAATGGAGGTATTAATAAGAATGACACCATATAAGGATCAGTTCTAGTATGCAAAGGCAAGATTAAAATAAGTGAGTTCCTTTTAATATATGGGATTGATGATATGATCTTCCAGAAAAAAACAACAACTGATCAAGATGGATCATGTAAGAACTCCAAAAGGGGCAAATATTGCTTAAATAAGAGATATAAACTGAGCAAAAGTCTCTAGTGGAATGTCATGGTGGTCCAAAATTTTCATCATTGACTGGGATAAAGAGATTATATTATTAGAACTAGAGATGACACAAAGCCAGATAATAAAGTTGGACAAAAGAATAATGATGCAAAATTATATCAACACTTTGGGAAAATAAACCAAGTCTAAAAATACCACATTTTATTATATAAACATAAAATTTTGTGTTTTTTCTTGAATTCAAAAGTCAACTACCTAAAATCTAATAAAATATATATGCAGTCAATGCCAAGGACTGGAGAAAACGACATATAAGAACACTATTGCTGGAGTTAAGGATTGGTCCAATCATACTGGAAGATAATTTGGAATTATGTAAGATAACTTACTAAACTTTTCATACCCTTTCCAGTGATTACATTACTTGTCATGTATGTCCAACAAGATTGAAGACAGAAAGACAGACAAAAATGCTGAATATGAAGAAAAATATTCATGACAGCACTTATTTTCATAGCAAAAATAATTAATCTGGAAGCAAAGTAAGTTCCCGACAACTGAAGAATAGCTGAACAAATTGTGGTTTAAAAATGTATTGGAATACTATTGCTCCAGAAGAAAATCTGAATAGGAAGAATTCATAGAAACACAAATTCATGTAAATTATTGCAGAAAACAGCAAGCTTAGGGAGGAAAACAATATCCCCAGGGGCAACAATGTAAATAAAACAAAACTAAGAGATAGTTAAAATCTGATTACTATAATTGTACTGACCAATCTTACTCAGTCCTAGAGAACTAATAAAACATACATCTCTCCTGTCATTAAAGATTCATGAAAGTATAACTCTGGAATGTGGTCAGACTGCCAGATTTATTCAAATACTTTTCTTTGTTACCAGAGAAGGTTCAAACAGTAATAACAATTAAAGAAAATAAAGGCATATATTATTATATCATTAAAGCAATCTTACATGATTTTATATATTCATGAGGGAAAAATGTTGGAAGAGAGTCATTAGTGTGGCATTTTGCTATACCAAATAAAGCAGTCCCATTTTTTTAAACAAACAATAAAAACTTGGAAATCCTGTATTCTCTGTATCTTTCAGGAGGCTGTGTGATTGGACAGAAGTATTTTTCTGTAGAATTATTATTTGTGAAGATCTGCCCATTCCCTTCTTATATTTGCAAAAAGGATGCACTAAATATGTGTAATGTTCTGCTTAGATTTCTGTAGGTCTTGGGATCAGCCTTCATTTCACGAGAGTAATACCATGAGAATAGCCAGGGATAAAGTCCAAATGTCTTTATTGTCTTCTTCCCAGTCTGTCTTCTTCACCTGGGGCTCTGCTAGCTTTCTGGAAGCCTTCAAATGGTCCTTGGTCTCAGTGGAGAAGTGAAGGACAGGCCAGCCAGCACGATGGTGGGAAATGGAATATCTCTCCTTGGCTTCAACACCTTGAGTTCCAGCCTCCAGTCCTCTGTCTTCTCTGAGTCTATCTCCGAGTCTGTTTGATTCCCCCTTCTAGGTCTGACTCTGACCTCTTAAATATTCTATTACAATTAAATCCATTCATCATACTGAGTAAATACTAATAATTATATCACTAGGAAGCTATTATTTGTTATAAGATTAATTCAATCATACTGAACTAGGGAACTATTAATCACTATGCTAAACTAGATAACCATTGTCTTATCAATTCCACTGAGTTAACACCTTGTGAGAAACCTTGTTTCAGAGTTCTAGCCCATTACAAATATGGGTGCATAGTTTTTCATAAAGATTTTTATCTTTATGAGATAAAATGAGAAATTTTAATGAGAAGATAGTAAATGAAAAGATAGTTACTTTGGTCAATCCTTATTGAGTTTTTTTTTTTTCCAACTGTCTTTTCTTTTGAAAGGCCAAGGGCAATATATTATGCTTCCCTCTTGCATGTTTTTACTGTCCCTTTCTTCTTTGGTATATCTTTAGAAATTAATACTTTGACATGCTAAATGGTGTAACATCTCCAGGATAAATATAAATATACTTAATCTAATCTAGATATCCTTCAATCAATCAATCAATAAGCATTCATTAAGTTCCTATTGTGTGCCAGGTACTAAATTAATTCAAGCATAGTAACTGGAATGAAAGCGTCTATACAATAGAACCATATAATAGAACGTTCCCTGGTCAGACCACTTTAGGAATATTTTGTTTTGTTCTTGGTGTTACATTTTAGGAGGAACATTGCAAACTGGATGACCAGAAAGAGTTGTTTAGTGGAAAGATGCTAGATTTAAATCCTCACTCTTACTACTTTCTACTGTATGATTTCTGAGCTACCTTCTGCTTATAAATATATTATCTAGGAGTAAGTGTTAATTAATACCTTTTCAATTACATATTCATTCAGAAAGCAGTTCCATATGGGAGATATACATTTGGAAATTATCTAAAGCAATTGAAGAAACAATTAGTGTCTTCACTAATTAGGCTATGAAGTGAATTAGGTTATGAAGGAGGAAAATATAGATAGAAGAGAAGAGAATCAAATTTGGTTCTTTGGGTACATCTATATCAAGGGTTTTGAAAAAGAATGAAGAATCAGTGAAGGAAACAAAGGAGAGGATATTAAAGAGCTAGGAATAGAATCAAAACATTTGACATCTCTAAAGCTAAGAGAGGTAAAAGTATGTCAAAGTGAATAGTCAGTAGTGCCAAAAGGCCCAAAGTGGTCAAGACAGGCTGAAAAAAAAAGCTCAATATATTTAGTGATTTGCATGTTATTGGTAATATTTGAGGGAAGAAGTTCAATGGAATGCTGGAAGGATAGGAAGAGGGAATTGCAATAAGGGGTTGAGTAGATAGTGAAAAAGTGGTTCTAGATGTAAAGAACTTTTTCAAGAAGTTCAGCACTGAAAGGAAGGAGACAAATGGCAAAAGTATCTGGAGAGGAAAAAAAGGTTAAGAGGATGCTATTTTAAGTTAGGAGAAAACTAAAATTTTGTTAGGAGATGGGAAAGACTCAGTGTAGAGGGAAAGATTAAAAATACATATATTGGGAACAATAGGCATTTTCAGCCCTTTTTTTCTACATGGAAACTCCTTAATGTTCTGGGGCTTGACATAATCAACACAATATTCACAAACAGGAACATCAGAGGATCTCACTGTCTACTTTCACTGTGTTTAGGACACCTTCCACAACACTGACATATTCCTTTGGTAAGCATCTCTCTTTTGTTTTATACTTGCTTTGATATTAGTAGTTGAAATGTTATTTATCAGCAGGATCTCTGATTGCATTCATTGAGAAATACTGTATTAACATACTTATGAATGATTTCTCATTGGAAGAGAGTCCTTAAGTGATGGTGTTCTAATCTGTGAATTCAAAGGCTTTTTCATTGTCAAAAACCACTAAATGTAATGGAATCTTGTTTTCTCTGTATCTTTCAGGTAATTAGGTGACTATAAAGATATATGGTATCTGTAGGAAATCTTTTGTGAATGCTGATAGGTTCATAGTTTTAAGGTTCCCATAATTTATGTACAGGTCATTTCCTATAATTATTTCATAGTTGTATTGTATGCTTTTTCCTCTTTTGGTTCATCTCATTCTTTCCTTCCTTGTTACCTGAATTGGATTTCTGTTTGACTTTGAGGGACCTGAGGGGCTAGGTGTACATTGTGGATGAGGGTGTTACCCATGGAGTCTAGATAGAGTAAGTGCCACACACAGGGTGAAGAAGTGAGTAGAGAGTGAGTTCATCATGGAGACTTGTGTCAAGCAAGGGATGGAGAACATTTCATTTTCCTTAGCCTACACTATTTATTAATAAATTTTTCTGTGAGACAAAATTAGAGGAATATGATACTTTCATAGCCATATCAGCAATTTATGTGGAAGATAAAGAAGAGCAGCACTTCAGGACAAGAGACAACATCAATGTCTCTTTCAGGTATTTAAATCCCAAGAATGAACCTTTGGTCTTAGACTCCTGATTCTGGAAACTGAGGCACAGCATTGTGCAATATTAATTACTAATGGTAAGAATTTTACATTTCTGGTTCTCCTTCTAGCATCTCAACAAATATCTGCTCAGCTCCACTGCCTTATTTCTTTAAAGAATCGGATGAGCTGTCTTAGAAGGGAGTAGACTCCCATCTCCCTGACAGCCTGGGAACTGCTGCAGGATAGCTATCATGGGGCATTGGGCCTTCAGTATTTCACCCAAGCGTATAACTGTAGCTCTGCTCTATCTTGTCCTGAAGTATTGTGGAGAGGGCATGCCTGCAGAAAAGCAGAAGACCTTACCAGGTCAGTCATTGATAATATTGTGTCTGACCTGATTCAGATTTATACAATGGATACAAGAAATCCCTTAATTGCTATAGGGCCATCCAAGGAGAAGAAAATATTTGCTTTGGCCGAGATCTAGAACCCCATGATGTTTAAAATCATAAGGAGCAGCTTTGTGTTAGTAAACAGGGAAGAAGTAAATTTGGGTTGCTTTCTGTTTGTTCTTTGGTATTTATGTGGTGGGACAGTGAATGAGTGATACTAGTCATTCCTCCTGAGCAGATTTGGAGCACACTATATTGGATACCAATAGGTCCAAATTGAAAAAGGAATGTAATATGTTCAATTGCCTTTTGTACCTTTAGGAATTTTTTGAAGATAAATCTCTTGAATTTCATGCAGATTGCATTTAGGCATCTCTTCATTAAAACAAAAGCCAAAATAGAACACTTGATTGTACCCTTTGAGATAGCTTTTCAAGTCATACATAAGCTCAACCTTCCAACACAAGTGAATAGTTATTTTATTTTACATAATAAAGATAAAGAAAAAATATTTTTGCAAAGCTGTGAAAATAGGCATATAATTTAAGAGTTTTCAATGGTCTCTGGACCATGCTGGGCTTGGATGGGTGATACTATCAATATTTTTTTTCATTTTGTGTTATCTTTCTCTCCCTGAAATACATTATAAAATATGATCATCTTTTAAACACAAATGTTCTTCCAGGAATCCTATATGTTCAAAATTTTGGAACATATTGATTTCTGAAGAATCATAGTTTTCCAATAATTTCTGGGGAAATGAGAGCTTAGACAGTGAGCAAAAGTATGCTTAATTTCACTGATGATCTATGTGCAAGAAATGGTGTTCTGTTTAAAGGAAAACTAAGATGGCTCAGTCATGTAGCAAGCATCAGAAAGTAACTGAAACTCATTATACGTGATGGACTGCTACCAACAAAATATAAAAAGAAGCAGAAAAAAGGCTTTTAATATACTAGTTCGATATATGGAGAGTCTTTATGGGAGACCAGGAAAAAGAAGACAATACATATAGGGTACTATCACCACCAATAGTAGGAGTACTCTCATAGGTGAGATCTTGGATGAGATCATGGATTGACTGAAGTGTTAGGAGAATATCAAAACACTTTTTACAAGAATCAAAGTCATATTGCCAACAGTTGGTTAAAATTAACAACTCATCCTAAGATTTTCACATATCATTTCCAAAACAAATTTGTTGCTTATATATTAAACATGTTTGATGGTCTTGTAATATTTTTTCATATTAAAAAAAAGAAAAATAATAAAACAGTAAGTGTCAGAGAAGGTAATGACCTGTATTAGTAAGAAGAGATTTCTCATATTAGTTTCCCATATTAGTGACATCACAAGTCCAGTCCTTATTCCTATTTCTATAAATTACTGCATCCCCCAAAGACACAAAGAAATAACTCAATAAGGAAATAATTTATTTGGGATCTATTGGGAATTGTTTCAACAACTCTGAGGTACCACCTCTTAGATTAACTAAGATTACAGGAAAAGATAATGAGGAATGTTGGATAGGATGTGGGAAAACTGGGACACTAATGCATTGTTGAAGGTGTTGTGAATTGATTCAACTATTCTGGAGAACCATTTGGGTCTAGGCCCAACGGGCTACAAATTGTGCTTATCCTTTGATTCAGCAGTGTTTTCACTGGCTTGTATCCCAAGTAAATCATAAAGAAGGGAAAGGACCCACATGTGTAAAAATGTTTATAGCAGCCCTTTTTATAGTAGCAAGAAACTGGAAACTGAGTGGATGCCCATCAAGTTAGAGAATGGCTGAATAAGTTGCGATATATGAATGTTATGAAATATTATTGTTCTATCGAAACAATCAACAGGATGATTTCAGAGACACTTGGAGAGACTTACATGAACTGATGTTAAGTGAAATGAGCAGAACCAGGAAATCATTATACACGGGAGCAGCAAGGTTTTAAGATGATCAGTTTTGATGGGCATAGTTCTCTTCAACAATAAGATGATTCAGGCCAGTTCCAATGGTCTTGTGATGAAGAGAGTGATCTGCAACCAGAGAGAGAACTGTGGAAATTGAGTGTGGATCACAACATAATATTTTCAATCTTTTTGTTGCTTTTTGCTCGCATTTTGTTTTCTTTCTCATTTTTTTATCTGATTTTTCTTGTACAATATATTTGTGGAAATATATATAAAAAGAATTGTGCATCTTTAACATATATTGGATTACTTACCATCTAGGGAGGAGGTAGGAAGAAGGGAGGGGAAAAGTTGGAATATACGGTTTTCTAAGGGTGAATGTTGAAAAGTAAACATGTATATGTTTTGAAAATAAAAAGCCTTAATAAAAAATAATTACTTCATGTAAAATTTGTGAGATAGAAAGAAATAATAGAAGATATGATGAGATTTTCTTTTTTATAGACTTTTTTTCAGAAAAGACTAAAAAATCTTTCTGGGGATGGCTAAAATGTAATCCTCCTTAAAAGTAAGGGAATTAAATGCCCCTCTCCCATGTCTCTTCCTTGAATACTGCCAAATTAATACCTGGAAGGCCAGCCATCATCTTTCTTTGACTGAAGCAACTTCCCCCTTTTGATAAAATGGGAAAGTAAGAATTACTGGTTTTTTTTTTTTTGAATACCAAAGTCAGCCAAAAACATACATTCCAACTGAAGCCTCTGTTTCCTGCACAACCTGTCAAAGATATTGCAAACAGAAGTGCCAAATCTGAGAGCCCATGAGATCTTTGTGATTAAAGCTCTGAATCTGCCATTGGCATGACAACAGCTTTCCACATCTGATACAGCAGAAGCTACCTCACCTTTCATTTCCATAATGAATTGGAGAAGTCATACAAGCTTGCATCCTACTGAGGATAATAGGGACAGTTTGGTCTAATGAAAGGAACACAGGCTGGGGAAGCAAGAATTTGGAGTTCTATTCCAGGCTCTATCTGTCTTGCCATATGGCACTGGGCAAGCACCTTCATCCATTATCTCAATGCACTTTATAATGATTCTGTATAAAAGTTCAGTTTGACTCAGTAAACATTTATTAAGTTTTATGTTCAAGAAGCTGTACTAAGTTCCCTGTGGGCACTTAAATCCCTGTGTGTGATTAAAAAGGTACTATCCCACCAAGAAATCTATAATTCAGTTAGATGATAACTGGATAAAAATGACAAATACACATACATGAATACAAATACACATAAATAATAAAACATGAAACAAAGTATATGAAATATGAAATATATAGGAAAGATACAAAATGCTATGAGAATTCCAAAAAGAAGAAATAATTTTGGGATGTCAGGGGTAACAAAACAAAATTTTTGTCATCCAAACTTTTTGGATCGCAAAAGTTTCATGGGATAGGTAGTACTTTAGCTATGACTTTATGAACGGAAAAGAATTGAGACAATAGCATTTAAGACATAAGGGATAAAGATAGGAAAGAATAAGACAATTTTTGGTCAATGTTTGATAAGGAAATATCAAAGAGATGTATCAGAGATATAAAATCTAAAGAACTGGGGCTCACTGGATGGACACCACTTAGGGTACAGGCCGAGGAATCTGGAAGACCTGGGTTTGATCCTGTTTCAAATACTTAGCTATACAATTCCAAATCACTTTGACTTTCTTTGTTTTCTCATTTGTAAAATGAGGATAATAAAAGCACTTGCTATAAGGATCAATCAAGATAACATGAAGTAAACTTTTTAAACTTTCCATTGCCATGTAAGTTCTAGGTAGAAAGAATTGGTGAAGCAGTTAAGAGAAATATCAAATTAGGAAGATAGATTTTGAAAAGATGATGAAGCCACTTTGGAGCACGTTAAGTTTGAGGTAATACTGAGACATAGAGGAAGTTGGAAAAAATTTCACAGGAAATCAGAATTAGAAGGGACTTCAAAGACTACTTACCCAATTTAAACTACCATAAGGGCTCCATCAAACACTGTATTCAAAGGCTCTTTCATTATAGGATTATCTCTTTGCTCCCAATTCCTTCACCTTTGAGCTTGTCTCTGGTGAAGACAATTCATTCTAAAGGTAACAGACAAAAATATAAGAATGGAAATTTGCAGGGGTGAGGTCCAGGACCTTGTGTGGGAATGAGCATGAGAAAAGAGAATTAAAGGTACATTATTTCAAGTGTTTGGTAAACTTGATTCTTGAAAATTACAAAAGATAGAATTCCTTAACAAGGAGATATTCAATACTTAAATATTTCAAAAATCCTGTGATTTCAGCAATATAGGGACTACCTCCACTGATGAAAATAAATAACCTATTCCATTCTCATGGGTGGTTTCAGGGATTGTAGTGTTCCCCTCTCCTTCTGAATTTAGGAAGTCTGGTATTTAGAAAGAGCTTAAAACTAAATATATATTTTCAGTTTCATAGAACTTACGGTCTGCTAGTGACAATAAAGAATCAACTCTAGACCATCTGGAGCATCAGAATAAGGCTTTGGTACAGGTTCATATTCATTTAGATATGGAATGTTTTGGCCATGATTAGGATTCATCCCCATGAACAGAAACAAATCTTTTTGGTCAAGACTCTATTGTTATCATTAAGTGGTATCTGAAATTGCTCATTGTGCCAATCCAAATCGTAACTCAAGAATGGACCAAATGAATGTATTTCAATTCAATTTAATTCAAGATACATTTATTAATGACCTACCATGACACTTAACTATTAAAAATTTTAAGTATCCAACCAGTACCTTAAAATGATAACAATCTGAATCCTAAGTTTTCATAGCATCCAATTTAACACTTTAAACAAAAATATTTGTCACAGCCTCTTTTTAGTCATATCCTAAGAAATACTGTTGACTAGTCATGTCAGAGATATGATGTAAGTTAATTAATTTAATTAGGAAGAAAATAAATAAAACTATCCAAAATAATAATATTTGTACTGTGATCTATAATTTAGGAAGTATTTCTTAAAAGCAGCTAGATGGTAAAGTGAATAGATCACTGGTCTTGAAGTCAGGAGAGCCTGAGTTCAAATCTGACCTCAGACACTTAATACTTACTAACTGTGTGATCCTGGGCAAGTAATTTAACCTCAATTGCCTAAGCACAAAAAAAAGGGGAAAAAAAGGAAATATTTCTTAAACAGATATCACTGTTCCCTGAACTCTTTGCACATTGCCTCTCCTACAGGTTTCAAGGGATAAAAAATAGACTTCAACAGTTAAGTCAACTATTATCTTCCCTATGAACCATTCCTGATTGTTTGAATCAGTAACATTATTTCCAGTTTTGGATCTCCTATGACTTGTTACTATTTAGTGTACTTGCCATATAATAGAAGTTATTGTTCAATTCATACTAAAATAAGGTCAGAATGGATACATGATTTGGGTATAATGGATGATATCATAAACAAATTAGGAGAACAAGAGATAATTTACCTATCAGATCTTTGAAGAGGGAGGGACTTATGACCAAAACAAAATTAGAGAATATTGTGAAAGGCAAAATGGACAACTTTGATTACACTAAATTAAATAGTTTTTGCACAAACAAAACCGACAGAAACAAGATAAAAAGAGAAGTAAAAAGCTGGGGAAAAATCTTTATATCCAGTATTTCTGAAAAAGGTCTCATTTCTAAAATATATAAAGAACTGTATCAAATTTATAAGAATACAACCATTCCCCAATTGATAAATGGTCAAAGGATATGAACAGATAATTTTCAGATGATGAAATTAAAGCCATTTATGGTTATGTGAAAAAATGCTCTAAATCACTATTGATTAGAGAAATGCAAATTAAAACAACTCTGAGATATGACCTTACATCTCTCATATTGGCTAAGATGACAGGAAAGTATAATGACAAATGTTGGAGGGGAAGTGGGAAAACTGAGACTGCATTGTTGGTGGAGTTGTGAAATGATTCAACTATTGTGGAGAGCAATCTGGAGATCTATGCCCAAAGAGCTATAAAATTTGGCATACCCTTTGATCCAAGTAGTGCCATTACTGGATCTGTATCTTGAGGAAATCATAAAGGAGGGAAAGGGACCCGCATGTGTAAAAATGTTTGTAGCAGCTCTTTTTGTGGTAGCAAAGAACTGGAAAAGGCATAGATACTCATCAATTGGGGAATGACTGAACAAGTTGTGGTACATGAAGATAATGGAATATTATTGTTCTATAAAAAATCATGAACAAGATGATTACAGAAAGACCTGGAAAGATTTACATGAACTGATGATGAACAAAACAAGTAGAACCCGGAATACATTGTATACAATAACAGCAAAAATGTGCAATGATCAATTATGAAAGGCTTGGTTCTTCCTAGTAGTTCACTGATCCAAAGTAATCCCAATGGATTTTGGACAGAAAATGCCATCTGCAATCAGAGAAAGAACTAAAGAGACTGAATGTAAATCAACACATGCTATGTTAACTTCTTTTTTCTGTTTTTTATCTCACACATGGTTTTTCCCATTTGCTCTGATTGTTCTCTCCTAACATAATTCATAATACAACGAGTATTAAAAATAAATAAACTAAAAAAAAGGAAATTCAGCAAGCTTAGCTTACCAATAGCTAGTAAGTATTAGATCAAACCCAGATCTTTTGATTCAGTGCCTTTCTAGGCACATGATGGTGTCATTGACACATGTAGACAGACAGAGATAGCTACGTGTTTTTGAAATAATTGCTTCAATAAAAAATATAATGAATGAACCATCTAGGTAGCATGTTAGATAGAGCACTGAACTTGGAGTCAGGGAAACCTAAGTTCAAATCTTTGTCTTAGAATATTCTACATTATATTATTATTGATAGTATATGTAGATAACAATATATATCATATTATTTTATGTTATTTTATATTTATTACATTATATTACATCATATAACATATACCATGTATATACATATATGTAATTTAATAATGTGTAATATAAAATGTTGTTGATTACATTTTTAAAAAGAAGTTATTGCTATTACCTAAATTTTAGAAGATCAAAATTAGAATTAAGCTTTGTAGGTCTTCTTGTCTTTCCCAATTTATAGATAAAACTAAAATCCTGAGAAGAATTAATTTGGGGGATGAAAATGCAAGGCATAATCAAAGAAGCTTTTGGAAACCAAAATGAATCCATTTTCCTATTGCTGTAGGATATTTTTGGCTTGTCCATACCATTTCTACTTTCTACTACTAGATTTCCTAGCCAATATATTTTCCAACTCAGTTCAACAACTCAAATGTTATTTCTTTCACAAAATAATTCCCAATCCCAATATTCTTTCCTCCCCATAGGGGCGAATAAAAACTTATATAGTACCACACAAAGCACTGTGCTAAGGACTTCACAAATATTATCTCATTTGATTCTTACAACAACCCTGTAAAGTGGGTGCTACTATTATCCCCACTTTTTTTTTACATTTTGCCACTGAGGAAACTGAGGTAAATAGAAGTTAAATGAATTATCTAGAGTCACATAGCAAGTAAATGTCTGAAGCTAGTTTTGAATTCAGTTCTTCCTGACTACAGGTACAGCATACTATCCATTGTACATTGCCACAACAGTGGAAAAAACTCTGAATTTAGAGTTGACTTATATTCAAATTCTTCTACTAGTCTTATTTTGCTAATTATAGAGACAATAACAACAACAACTACTACAATTACCACTACAACCATGGGACCTGAGCAATTTCTTCATTTGTAAAAAGTAGTATGTATTTCATGACCTTTAAATTCTTTTCAGGCTCTAAATCTATGATTCTATTATCTGGATAGCTCCTCATACCTGTTTTCTTACTATATTGTAAGCTACTTAAGGACAGAGTTTATATCTTAGTTTTATTTCTATCTCTATCTGGGATAGTATTCTGCCCTTTTTAACTTGGACTTGACTTGCAATTTCATTACTATGGGGAGCTCATAGTGAGCAAACTCTCTCTACCAAAGAAGACTGATATCTCTTCTTCAGGATACAATCAGTTGCCTGAAATATTCAGGGGCTAACTGGGTGTCACAGTGGATAGAGTGCCTAATACACTAAATTAAATGACTTTCACCTAGCCAATATGTGTCACACTTAAGACATGAACACAGAGCTTTCTCCTTTTAGGTCTACACTTTAGAATGCTTAGTTCATTGTCCGATTCTATGTGACATTGTCCATAGGGTTTTCTTGGCAAAGATATTAGAGTGGCTTGCTATTTCTTTCTCCAATCCATGTCCACTACCTCCCATTATATATTTATATGTAGTACTAAATTTAAAGGCTTTTCCTAGATAATATATATTTCTTATGTGAAGGCATCAAGTTGTCTTCTTTTTTTTACCTTGGATTTCTGATATTTAGCTTTTAAAAATTACTTCAAAATAATTTTTTTCCAGATTGTTAAGCATAAGGAATTATTTGCTGAATACATTATATGAAAGTGATGTTCTAGCTCTCTTCATAAGTGATTTTAAAGTTAAGTCCAATATTTAGACTTCTATTTTTTCCTCTAGCATATAAGCATGTTAAATACTTCAAATGTTATCTTCCTTTCATCAGAGATAATACATTCTTATATAATTCAAAATGCATTTTTACATCTGTCCTATGCTCAATCTATAGCAGGCCAAAAAATCTAGCACTTTTCCAAAGGCAAATCCCTTGGCACATAGGATTCATTAGAAAATAAATTCTTATTTGATTTAAGATAAAAGATATCTTCCTATCAAAATAACAAAAACAAAAATTCCATTATAATTAAAAATAACCTTTTCTTAAGATGAAATGTGGGAGTTGAGAGTTTGACTCTGGATCTTGAAGTAAGGGGTCAGGAACAGCCAAGTAGCTGGTTCTATCATCAACATGGCAATTTCCTCAAATTAACTGAACCAATCGATTATCTTAGCAACTTGCCATCTAACTTCTTGTAATCCAAATCACCCAAAAATGCATTTTCTGATGTTGGGTACTTGGTTCTGAATGACCTATACATCTGGAAAGAGTAAAGAACCCTTCTTTTAATTTTGTTCTTAACATTCATTGGTTGATTTATATTAAAAGGTGTTAAATATTTTAAAGACTCCAAATTGACCAAAACGATATATTTTGGTATACTCCTTCCTAGGATTTAACTCCTATATGACTATTATTATAAGTGAAATTGCTAGGTATTATCCATCCAAGTTTTTCTGGCTTTGAAATCTACATCTTCAGAGAACTGCTCCTAACCTGTAACCTTTTCTCTTAGAAAGATAAACTTAAGCCAAATGATGCGTTTTTTTTATTGCACCTTGCAAAAGTCAGGTTTCTGTCTTAAATGCTTCCTCCAAAGTGTCATTTATGGTTAAAATATTTTAGTGGTATGTGTTTTCCTTTCTTGTAAAAATGAGCTGCCAGTTGCTAACAGCTTGTATTATTTATTCATACAAATTCATAGAATTTTTTTTAAAAAACTGTTTTTAGAATAAAGATTTCTATTGAAGATTTTCAAAAGAAGTTTAGGAGAGGAATTCCCTTTCCTTACATATGCATAACCCTAAGCAAATAGATAACTTTTTCAATCATAGACATTTAGAATTAGAGTGGCCCTTCAACAATTCTGTCCTATTCTATTTACTTTTTTAAAAAATAACAGCTTCTTATTTTCGAACTATATGCAAAGATTGTGTTCAACATTCACCCTTGCAAAACCTTGTGTTCCACATATTTTTCTCCCTCTCTTCCTCCCACTCCTTGCCTTAGACAGCAAATAATCCCATATATGTTAAATGTGTAATTCTTCTATACATATTTCCACAATTATCATGCTGCACCGAAAAATCAGACTAAAAAGAAAAAAAAATGAGAAAGAAAACAAAAAAAACAAGCAAACTAGAGAAAAGGTGAAAATACTATTTATTTCAATAGACATTTAGTAAGACACATAGAACTGAACTATCTCCTAGGGATATGAATACAAAACCAAAAAATAATGCTTGTCCTGGGGGAGCTCACATTCTACTGAGAAGATTCAACAAATATATGGATAAGTAAAAGGAAGAAAATCTGGGGAGGGAGGGATTAGCATCTACTAGGGCATCAAGAAAGATTTCCCATCAGAAGTTCCAAAAAAGATTAAAAAGAAAGTAGTGATTCTAAGATGCAAAAGCACCGAAGGATGTATTAGAAGAATTCAAGCACCCTGGGCAAGGCATGGAGTAAGGGTATAGAATGCCATTTTCAAAATATAGTAAATAGTGAGGATTGGTTCTAATGTAGAATACAAGAACAGAAATAATGCTCAAAAAGCTTCTAAAGGTAGGCTGGAAGCATACTGTAAAGGGCTGATAAGTTTCTTCTATTAGAGGCAACAGGGAGTCAATGAAGTTTCTGGACAAAAGAGCGAAATGATAAGAACGGAGTTTTAAGTAAATTATTTTGACAGCCTTTGGGAGAAGGAGAGTGGAGAGAAGGGAGACACAGACAGTGGAAGAAAGATGTTCCAGTAGTGCAGATAAAAGGCAATGTGTGACTATGTGGAGTATGGAGAAGAGAATAGAGGAGAAGAAGGAAGAAGAATGATGCAGTGGATTTGGAGTCCAAAGACTGAGCTTGGAGCTTGCCTCTGACAACTGATATCCCAGGTGATCTTGGGCAAGTCACTTTACCTAGTTGAAAAAGTTATCTACTTTACTATTGCAGCATTATTCTATAGGTCAAATTAGTTAAAGAACATAAAATATTTTGCAAATCTTAAAGTACTCTAAAAATGCTATTATCATTGTTATTATTGTCATTATTACATGACATTTGTACTATTTGAATTTCCAGAATTTCTTCATATATTTTTGTGTAAATTCAATTCAGCATTGAATTATTGTATTATTACTCAATAATAAATGGTTATTGTGGTAATTTTTCATATAAAACAGCTATCATTCATATTATGTTTTAAGTTTATATTTCTTACCAGTTTTACCTTATTTGAACCTCACAACAAGCATGTGAAAGTGCCATTATTATCACCATTTTACAGATATGTAAACTTGTGGCAATCAGAGGTTAAATAATTTGCCCATGGTCACACATCTAAAAAGTATCTGAAGCAGAATGTGAGCACAGATTTTCCTGACTCCTGATCCAGTACTCTATCCACTGAACCACCTGGGTGCTCACTATAGATTCATTTTTTTTATTTGATCCTTATAGCAACCTGTGAGGTAGATAGATATTATAATTCCTGGTTTACAGATGAGGAAACTGAAGCTAAGAGAGTTTGACAGTTCTGTATAGTCACATAGTTAATGTCAGAAGTAATACATGAATCTGGTTCTCTCCTGACTCTAGGTCTGGCATTCTTCCCTTCTAAATCACACAACCTCTCTTTGTATATTGCATCTATCTTCTTGTATGAGATGACTTTCAGCTATCTCTATATGGCTCAGCTTATCCAAAACAATGTTTTCATCCCAAACTGACTTCTTCCTGCCAGCCTGCACATTTTCTGGTTCATTTCCCCCAATTATCTGTTGAGGCATGCTCCAAGATACAAATTAGAACTGGTAAAGCCTGAGTAAAATACGAAGACGTTAGCTTTAATTAAAAAAAAAAATAAAGTCCTGTCATTTTGCCAAAGTTAAATAGAAGCAATTTTGGGGTTATCCACTATTCTAGGTTATTTATGCCTCTGTGTTATGTCTAGTGAGGATCACTGAGAATTTATTACACAAAGTGGGATTTGTTTGGTAACAGTCAATACAGAAAAAAATAGCAGAGAACAAAATAGAGGAAAACACAGTAACAGGCCAAAAATGAATAAGCAGTTTGCAACAATGTAGTGCAATCACAGTGAATGCTATATCTGAAGTCCCTAGGCAAGGTATAGCCTACCTCTCAGAAAAATGGAGCTGTTACTTCCTATGTTTAAAAAAAATCATGAGGGATTTCAAATCCAAGTATTTTTATCCTCTTTTCTTTTTCCTGAGCAAGTCCAAATTTCTTTATAATTCTGCCAATTTCTTGATTCTGTCCATAAAGTTAAAACAGCAAATTCAGTTCAATTTATTTAAGTTTATTTCAATTCAACAAGTATGCATTAAACACTAACTATGGTACAATGTGGCTTTGCCTGAGAAGAATGTCACATCATCTGAAAGCACATACCTGCCGCTATATATTCCATAGGTCACAAGAGAAGAAATTCAGGCCAAATTCTATTACTGAAAAGATTTCTATATCACACTAAGGTTTCTGAACCCAATTACTGGAGAGATATTGGCTACTGGAGAAGTTTGGGCTGGATTGAATTTGGAAAATTTCATGTTTTCAATGACCCCAAATTCTCCTCACAACAAAAGCTCATGGCTATGTGTCATAGAAAACCCCAATATTTCCAAAGACTGTAAGTATTAAGGCACCCAAAAGGGAATAAAGAAGTCTGTGATAGGCATAAATAGGCTGTCATATATTAGCACAAAAACAATATAAAAGATATTGTAAGAGAGATAAATGATAGAGGGGGAAAAAGTGGGTTAATTAAATAGCTGGACTGTGGGATAACCAGTGAATGGCCAGGTGCTCTATTGCTATATACCCTATGTGAAAATTTCTAAAGTAAAGTCCCCAGGATCTTGGTCCCCCTACAGAAGGCTTATAAGAGGACATGGACAGAAAACACAAAATGACAGGCCATGAATACTTTGTAATTGACTTTATTCAAAGAAGTACCCATTGATATCAGTGAAATCATAAATCTATGGAAGGAGGAAAATCTTTAAGTATCTAAAATTCTATTAAAAGAAAGGATTTATACAGTCCTGCAATATAGGTCCAAGGTGATACTAATTAGAGGCCTGAGAAAGGTTCATGGTAACCAAATGGCCATATTGAGGGGGGAAAAAGTTATATGAAGTGGAGAATTTGCAGGAGAAAAATGTCATTCTGTCCCTTTGGAAGCATGTTAGGCATGGGGGACAGAGAGTGAGTTTCAAGGTCTAAAAGGCATAAATTTGAGTCCTAGGTGTATGATCATGGACAAATTACCAAATCTCTTAGTAGCCCAGGAAAATCTCTAAGACTATTAATTACAGAGCAGATAAACCTGCGTTCATAGAGGAAATTACCTTATTGACAGTTCTGGGTACCAATGAAATCAACAATTTGCCCTGACTCTCCCCTAATAATGTGTTTGACTGGCTTCAATTATTCATAAATGTTGTCCTCTCCAGCATTGAACTGTGGCTATGAACTCTTTATGGTTCTTCCTCTTCCTTGAACTTGGTGACTGTTTACTTGACTTAGCATAACATTTTTTTTATTCATAGGATTTGATTTTTCTTCAGACCCATTAATTGCCCTTAATCACTAGTTTATGTCAATCTTATCTCTTCTAGGGTGTGGGAATCTACAAGAATATGAGATTTCACATGTACTGCCTTAATCACCAGTCAATTTAAATCATTTCAATTTAACAACCATTTAAACCATTTAGTCATTTAATGATCAATTTAATTTAATAATCATTTACTATTTAAATTAAGTAGGACACCATACTAGGTACAAGACTGACAAAAACAAATATTCCCTATCTTAAGGGAACTTAACCTTATGTTATATTATCTCTTCTGATTATAAGTACAGATTTGGTGACAATAGACTTCACCAAGAGTTCTCCCCACAATGCTTTGATCTGAAAGTAATCAATAAACTAAGGCACTTTATATTATTAGTTAGATGTGGAATTAATCCAACTCAATTTACATTTATAGTCTATTATTTACACATTTATGATGTACCTGGCACTGTGCTAGGAACTGGAATAGAAAGATGAAAACAAAAACAATTCTTTTCATTAAGAAGCTATAAGACACCTTCGAAATCATCTTGTCTAAACTGATTTTTGAGTTTAGGAAGCAGGGATTCAGAGGGGTGCCATACCTTTCCATAGTCAAAATGTTAGTGGGTGGCAGATTCAATCTAGATTTCCTGTCTGTCAGAGCAGGGTTCTTTGCACCATCCCATAAAGATATGGCCTTTGTGCCTCTATTGGAAATATTAATATGACTGTAGTGAAACAATAATATTCTCCCTTGTTGGGCTTCTTCAGGATTTTATTTCTCATCCTCTACCATTCTCATGAAAATCAGACATCTGAATAAGCATAATGAATATAATATAAGCAGAAAAAAAGGAGGAAATGCATTTAGCCCAAACCAAAAGGGGTGATGGGAAGACATGAACCAAGAGAAAGAAATAGTCATATACTCTGTATAGTTGAGGTACCATCATTTAGTTGGAAGAAAATGTGCTATATAAATCAATGTGAGACAGCATAATCCAAACCTTGTGTGTTCTCTTTCCTCTAAGAGCAAATACTATATATGTTTTCAACATGTAGAAAATTATTTTAATGTCAATCCAAGAAAATAAAAATGAAAATTCAGGGAAAATAGAGTAATTGTACAGCCAGACAATTTCTATGTGGCTTTTTTAAGAAGCAAAATCTATTGATGTTTGGTTGAAAGCTTAATTAGCTTCCAGATTCAATTATATAGTCATGATGTTGGCTCAGTCTGGTTTATGAATTTTAAAAAAATTTCCAGCACTGAATTTTTTTTTATCAAATTTGTAGATATTTGTTTCAGAAGTGTTGAAAACTTCCTGGGTACAATCATTGTTTTCAGATAACTGCTCAAAGGCCAGTTATATAATTCACAATAGAAGGCTTTCAGTTGATAATGGACGCCAGTTTGTCTAAAGTACTATCTGTGACTGGTAGAGACAAAGTATTTTAGATAGGTCTAGACATTCTTCTCAGGTGTCAATGATATAGGTTTCCAACCATAAAGAGTTAGTGTGTCTTAGCGAATAGTAATAGTACACTGAGTGTAGAGACAGGAAGAACTGAGTTCCTCCCACTTTTGACATGGTAGTTATATGGACAAAGTTTCCTCATCTGTCCAGCATTGAACCATGAAATCTTTATTGGCTCTTCCTGTTTCCTTGGATTTCCTTACTATTTTCTTGACTTGGCATGATAATCCATTTCATAAGATTTAAACTTTCTTGACATTTGTTATTCACCCTTAATTATTCACTTGTCAAGGTTATGGGGCTTAGATGATATAATTAATGTATGTTAAATGCCTTATAAACTTTAAAATATTATCTAAAATCAGTTAACATCATGCTCCACAAAAAGATTCTAGATAGGCGTCGAACACAACAAATAAAGATTGTTTAATTATACCTCCTCCTATTACATTCAGTTCTCTGAAAAAGTTACTATGTAAGTATTTAATAAACAAGTTGAAATTAGAAGGTAACTTTTTTAATCGTCTGAGTTCATTTAGTGACGCTCAACATGTAAAGTATCATTTTATCAGATGACTATGGTTGAATAATCTTAAACACAGCAAAGTAATATCTTTTCTTTATACTTTAAGGCATATTTAAGTGAATACTGGAATAGAGTTGAAGTCAGTCAAATTCTGCCTCTTTCACCTACTAGCTATGTATTTCTGTGCACATCAGTTGTTCCTTTTGGGCCTCAGTATTTTCACCTGTAAAGTGGAGTTAATAATTTTATAATACATATTACATAGGCTATTTTGAAGCTCAAATGTGATAATGTGTAAAAAGAAGTTTACAAATATTAAAGCTTTATGTAAATGCCAGTTGTTTCTAGATAAAATGTATAGCGGTGATATGCTTTATTTTTTACAATTCATGATTACATAGTAACATAGTAACTCTGGAATCAGGAAACCCATTTCTGTCCCATTTCTGACACTGTGTAATCTCAGGCACCTCTTGCGACTTTGGGTAAAAGGAGGAAGATGCTCTTTGATGTTCCTCTAAGGTTCTAAGACTATCAAAAGCACATGCATTGTTGAGTCTCAAAAACTAATGTTGGAAAAATAGTTTTATTAGGGGTTTAGTTAACCTTGCATAATATTCTGATAAAATACATCTGAAATTCTTCTTAACTTTAGGGTGTGATATAATAGAAAGATCCAGGACTGAGAAAAAAGGTCTGGATTCAAATACTGCTTCAGACAGCTGCTAGCTGTGTAACTATGGATCAATTGTTTAAGCTTTCTTATCTGTAAAATGCTAAAACAAACAAACAAAGAAATAATCCTCACGAAGTTGTGAAGAAAATGAATCAGGAAGATGGAGAATTAATCAGGAGATCATCTGGATTTCTCAAATTCACCCATAAATAATTTAAAATAATAATACAAATTGAACTTCAGAGTGGCAGAAATTATTAAAAGTCGGGATAAGGTAAGACTGTTTATCCCACCCAAGTCAACTTAAGAGGATGGTAGGAAAATCTGACCTCCTGGGTGATAGTCTTGGCCAGGCAGAAACAGCTGAATCAATATCAAGCTCTCCTGAAGTTTAGCTTTGGAGACCATTCATTGCAGCTGACATTGCACCTGAACTGGATGCAGTGCCCAAGAACCCAGATGCTGCCGGGCAGTGGCTATGCAGAAGAGGACCAAGTAATTCCAGGTAAATGCAATCCCAAGAAGATGGGACCCCACCTACTTGTGGTCACTTCAGTGGCCACAGCTGGTCTTAAATTATAGAATATGGCAAGATTCCCCTCAAAAACAAACAAACAAACAAACAAAAACAAAGACCCATCCCTATGGTGTTTAGAAAACAAAAGCATGAAAAACCTGAAACCTGACATATTATCTCTCACAGCTGGGAAGCAGAGTTTGATCACAACTAATATTCAAGAAATAAGCAATTAAAAAATAAGTAGGCAATAGAAAAGAACATGACCTTGGGTAGTTACAATGATGCTAAAGAAGATCAGGATTCAAACTCAAAACAATGAAGTCAAAACTACTGCTTGTAAAACTTGAAAAAAAATGCAAAATGGTCACAACTCCCAAAAAGAGTCCTAAAAGAGCTTTAAAATGACTTAATCAAATAACAGAAGCTGAAGAAATATTAGGGGGAAAATGAGTAATGCAAGAAAATCATTAGGAAAAGAAAGACAATTGGGTTAAAAAAGAAAGAAAGAAAAGATAACATAGATAATGAAGTTATGTCAATATTAAATCTATATGCCCAAATGCTTTAGCATCTAAATTTTTAAAGGAAAAGCCAAATGAATTATAGTGGAAAATAAATAGCAAAACTCTAAAGTGAGGATCTTTAATGTTTCCCTCTCAGAACTAAATTAATCTAAACAAAAAAGAGAAAGAATTAGAGATAAATAGAATCATAGCTAACCTAGATATGATAGATATCTGGAGAGAAATGAATAGGAATAGAAAGAATATACCTTTTTTTCCCATTGGTAATGGTTGACCATATATGGCCAGAAAAACTTTATGGTTAAATGTAGAAAAGCAGTAATAGTAAATGCATCCTTTTCATATCATAATATAATAAAGTTATATTTAATAAGGGAACATGAAAACATAGATTAAAAATTAATTGGAAATTAAATAAACTAATCTTAAAAGATGAGTCATAGATGTCATATAAAGTCATAGAAACAATAAGTTTATTAAATAAAAAGGAAATAATGAGACAAGAGAAAAATTTATATCACTAAATACTAATGTTAATAAAATAGAGAAAGTGCAAACCAATGAATTGGGTACACATTAAAAAAATTAGAAAAAAAATCCATAATTAAATATCAAATTTGAAGGAAGTCATTGCATTAATAAATAAAACTGGGAGTTGATTGATGAAAATAATCAAGAAAATAGACAAACCATTGATTAATATGATTTTTAAAATAAAAAATATGAATTTCTAATGTAAAACATGAAAAGAATTAATATGCCACTGGCAAAGATGAAATTAAAACAATTATCAGGATCTATTTTACCAAATTATACAACAATAAATTTAAAAATTTAAGTGTATTGGATGAATATTTACAAAATATATTAAAACCTATATATTTAAAAATATATAAAACAATTAAAAATTGACTAATTTCAATGTAAATATATTATTTGGAATAATTTAGGCAAAGATAGAGTCCTACCAAACTCTTTTAATGAAACAAACACATTGTTGGTACCTAAACCAGAAAGAAAAAAGCAGAGAAATAAAATTATAGATCAATTTCATTAATGAATTGACAAAATTAATTAATTAATTAAATGAATTAATAAAATGAATAATGAATTAATGAAAATTCTAAATGAAATACTACATAGGATATTACAAAAATTATATACTGTGCCCTAGTGGGATTTTTATTAGGAATATAGAGGTGGTTTCACATAAGAAAACTATTAACATAATTATATATCATTAACAAATAAATCATGTGATTATTTCAATAGATTCACAAATACTTTTGACAAAATAAAACATTAATTTCTATTTTTTAAAAAGTTGAAAGCATAGGTTTAAGTGGATTTTTCCTTTCAATAATAAAAATAATCTACCTAAAACTATCATCAATTTGTTATTTGGAATTTGAAATGACCAAAAACTAGAAGTCTTCTCAGTAATCAGGTATTAAAAAAAAAGATTCCCATTATCACCAATATTATTCAATATTGTATTAAAAGTGCTAGCAATGGCAAAAAGGAAGAAAAAGGAATTGAACAAATCAGAATGGGCAATGGGGTAATAAAACTATTTCTTTTTGCAGATGATATACCTGGCAAATCTAGGGATTCAACTAAAAAACTAATTGAAATGATAATTTTTAACAAAGTAACAGGATATAAAATAAATCTATATTCATCAGTATTTATACATATCACCCACAAAACCCTTAAAGAAGTAGTAAAAGATTCACCACTTAAAATAATTGAAGAAAAGATAAAATACCTGTCAAGATAAATCCAGGAACTTCATGAATATAATTATGAAACACTTTTTACACAAATAAAGCTGGATTTAAGTAACTGGTTCATGGGTTGGCAAATATGTTCATGTTGTTACATTGCCTAGCTATACAGGGAGATATCATAAGTAAATTAGAAGAATATGGAACGTATTACCTATCAGGCTTATGAACAGAAGAACTTATGAATAAATAAGAGATAGAGAACATTGTGAGATGTAAAATGGATAATTTTGGTTACATTAAATTAAATAGTTTTTGTACAAATAAAACAATTGTGCCTAGATTAGAAAGAAAGCAAAAGATTGGGTACATAGGCAATTTTATAGACAGTTTCTTGGATAAAAGTCTCGTATCTTAAATATATAGAGAACTTTGTCAAATGTATAAGAATAAGGATCATTTCCCAATTGATAAATGGTCATTTGGGTATGAATAGGCAGTTTTTGGATAAAGCAATTAAGGCTATATATGATTATATAAAATGATCTAAATCATTATTGATTAGAAAAATGCAAAGTAAAACAACTTTGAGATATTACATCATAGCTATTAGATTGGCTAAAATGATAAAAGGGAAAAATGACAAATTTTGGAGGGGATGTGGCAAAATTGAGACACTAATGCACTGTTGTTGAAACTGTGAACTGATCAAAACATCTTGGAGAGCAATCTAGAATTATGCCTAAAGAGTTATAAAACTGAGTAAATCCCTTGATCCATATATACCATTATTAGGTATGTTTCCAAAGTGATCAGGGAAAAAAGGAAAAGAATTCATACAGTCTTCAAAATATATTATTTCAAGTTTTCAACATTCACTTTATAAGATTTTAAGTCACAAATTTTTCTCCTTCCCTCTCTCCTTTCTCCTTTCCTAAAGACAGCAAGTAATAAGGTATATGTTATACATGTATAATCATATTAATTGTATTTCTACATGTTGTGAAAGAAGAATCAGAACAAAAGGAAACCATGAGAAAGAAAAAAAAAACAAAAGTGAAAATAGTGTACACTTCTATCTGTGTTCAGACACCACAATTCTTTATCTGGTTGTAGATAGTATTTTCCATCATGAATCTAATAATTGTCTTGAATCACTGTATTGCTGAGAAGAGTTAAGTGTAATAGCCTTTTATTTACAGGATATATGCATGGGTAACTTTACAGCACTAACAATTGCCAAACCTCTTGTTCCAATTTTTCACCTCTTACCCCCTACCCCCTCCCCCAGACGGCAGGATGACCAGTAGATGTTAAGTATATTAAAATATAAATTAGATACACAATAAGTATACATGACCAAAACGTTATTTTGCTGTACAAAAAGAATCAGACTCTGAAATATTGTACAATTAGCTTGTGAAGGAAATCAAAAATGCATGTGGGCATAAATATAGGGATTGGGAATTCAATGTAATGGTTTTTAGTCATCTCCCAGAGTTCTTTCTCTGGGTATAGCTAGTTCAGTTCATTACTGCTCCATTGGAAATGATTTGGTTGATCTCGTTTCTGAGGATGGCCAGGTCCATCAGAACTGGTCATCATATAGGATTGTTGTTGAAGTATATAATGATCTCCTGGTCCTGCTCATTTCACTCAGCATCAGTTCGTGTAAGTCTCTCCAGGCCTTTCTGAAATTATCCTGTTGGTCATTTCTTACAGAACAGTAATATTCCATAATATTCATATACCACAATTTATTCAGCCATTCTCCAACTGATGGACATCCACTCAGTTTCCAATTTCTAGCCACTACAAAAAGGGCTGCCACAAACATTCGTGCACATACAGGTCCCTTTCCCTTCTTTATAATCTCTTTGGGATATAAGCCCAGTAGTAACACTGCTGGATCAAAGGGTATGCACAGTTTGATAACTTTTTGAGCATAGTTCCAAACTACTCTCCAAAATGGTTGGATTCGTTCACAACTCCACCAACAATGCATCAATGTCCCAGTTTTCCCGCATCCCCTCCAACAATCATCATTATTTTTTCCTGTCATCTTAGCCAATCTGACAGGTGTGTAGTGGTATCTTAGAGTTGTCTTAATTTGCATTTCTCATTAATAATGACTTGGAGCATCTTTTCATATGACTAGAAATAGTTTCAATTTCTTCATCTGAGAATTGTCTGTTCATATCCTTTGACCATTTTTCAATTGGAGAATGGCTTGATTTTTTATAAATTAGAGTTAATTCTTTATATATTTTGGAAATGAGGCCTTTATCAGAACCTTTGACTGTAAAAATATTTTCCAGTTTATTGCTTCCCTTCTAATCTTGTCTGCATTAGTTTTGTTTGTACAAAAACTTTTCAGTTTGGTATAATCGAAATTTTCTATTTTGTGATCAGTAATGATCTCTAGTTCTTCTTTGGTCATAAAGACCTTCCCCTTCCACAGGTCTGAGAGATGAGTTAAGTGTATCATAGGTGATCTACAATGTTCTGGGTATGCTCATTTCACTCAGTATCAATTCATATAAGTCTTCCCAGAATTTTCTGAAATCTACTTGTTCATAATTTCTTATAGCATAATAGTATTCCATTACATTCATATATCAGAATTTGTGCAACCATTCCCCAGTTGATGTACATCCCATTAATTTATAATTCTTTGCTACCACAAAAATAGCTGTTATAAATATTTTTGTACCTATGGGTCCTTTTCCCTTCTTATGATCTCTGTGGGATACCGATCTAATAGTGGCATTGCTGGATTAAAGGGTATGCGTAGTCTTATAGTTCTTTGGGCATAGCTCCAAATTTTTCCTCTGAATGATTGGATCAGTTTATTACTCTCCACTAGCACTGCATTAGTACCCCAATTTTCCCACATCTTCTCCAATATTCATCATTTTCCTTTTCCATCATCATATTAGTCTGATAGGTGAAGTGGTAACTCAGAATTGTTTTAAGTTGAATTTTTCTGATAGGGAGTGATTTAGAACACTTTTATATAACTTTAAATAGCTTTAATTTCTTCATCCCTGCTTCTTCATATATTTTGACCATTTATTAATTAGGAAATGAATCATATTCTTATAAATTTGACCAGTTCTCTTTATATTATAGAAATGAGGTCTTTATCAGGAAAATTGGCTATAAAAATTGTTTATCAGCTTTCTGCTTTCTTTCTAATCTGGGTTGCATTGGCATTGTTTGTATTTAATTTAACATAATAAAAATTATCGCTTTTGCATTTTATAATGTTCTCTATCTCTTATTTGTCATAAATTCTTTCCTTCTACATATAGATCTGAAAGGTAAGCTATTACATGCTCTCCTAATTTACTTATGGTATCCTTTATATTTAAGTCATGTAGCTATTTTGATGTTATCTTGATATAAAGGGATTTTAATTAATTCCTAGCTTCTACTATACTATTTTGTTAAAGACCATGCCTAAGTGAAAGGGCAGGTCAATTCTCCAAAAGCCTCCACATCTGTAAATCATAACACTTGAAAGAATTGCAAAGCAGTCTTTAGTTACACAGATGTTCCTTGTGGATTGGGAATGAAATAAATTGGAGGCAAGAGAGAAGAGGAGAGAAGTTAGACAACCCAATAGCCTCTCAGTCGAGAGATCAGACAATGCATTGCCTCTCAGTCTCTTTGTATCATCATCATCCTCTTACATGAAGAGATCCATTCTATAGGTCTGAGTTAGACTTCCTTATCATAACATATGGCACCTGAATGTGGGACACAAGAATCACAAGAAACAAAGAAGCTGTAATGCATGAGAGCTGTTCTTGAGTAGGATCCCAGAGTTCCTTCAGTAACCCGCAGGGAAGGAAAGAGAGAAGAGACCTGGTAAGACTTTTTTAGTCAGGGTAATTAAATGGGCCAACACGTTAAAGGGCTGTCAAGCTGGGAGACTGATGAGAGACTTATGGAAAAAAAAACTGTTCTGACTATAGTCTTCTTCTCTGTTTGAAAGTTTGCCTTCATGACATCTCACTAAGGCTAATTCATAGTTGTGGAGGCTCTTGGAGAATTGACCTGACCCTTCACTTAGGCATGGTCCTTAACACTATTTTCCAACTTTTCCAGCAGTTTTTGTCAAATAATAAGGTCTCATCCCTGAAGCTAGGATTTGCATTTCTCTAACAATAGATTGCTATCGCCAATAAATATTGTGTCTTGTATACCTAATCTATTCCAGTGATTCACCACTCTATTTCTTAGTCGGTACCAAATAGTTTTGATGCTTATTGCTTTGTAATATAGTTTTAGATCTAGTATAGCTAAGCTACTTTCTTTTGAATTTTTTTAAAATCCCTTGATATTTTTAATCATTTGTTCCTCCAGATTAATTTTTTGTTATGATTTTTTCTAGCTATATAAAATAATTTTGTTAGTTTGATTGATATGGCACTGAATAATTAAAACAATTAAATAGAAGTGTCAGGTTTTTATTATTAGTTCTACCTATACATGAGCAATTAACATTTTTCCAATTCTTTAGAGCTGATCTTATTTGTGTGAAAATAATTTTGTAATTGTGTTCATATAATTCCTGGTCTTGTCTTGGCAAAATTATTGTCTACAATTGTTTTAAATGGAATTTATCTTTCTATCTCTTTATGCTGGACTTTGGTTGTAATATATAGAAATGTTGATGATTTGTATGGGTTTATTTTATATCCTTAAACTGCTAAAGTTGTGAATTATTTCAAGAAGTTTTTAGTTGATTCCCTAAGATTTTCTTAATATCACATCATCCAGGGCTCCTCCTGTTCCTCCTCCTGTTCCTCCTCCTGTTCCTCCTCCTGTTCCTCCTCCTGTTCCTCCTCCTGTTCCTCCTCCTGTTCCTCCTCCAATATAGTTTCTTAAGGAGTTTGTTGATGGTTTGTTTAGTTTCTTTTTTCTAAAATAGGGTTATTTAAGTATTTTATTTCCTCTTCTCTTAATCTGGGAAACTTAGATTTTTTTTAAAATAAATATTAATTTTTTCACTTAGATTGTCAGATTTATTGGCATACAGTCAGGCAAAATAGCTCCTAATTATGCTTTAATTTTCACTTCATTGGTGGTGAATTCACCTTTTTCATTTTTTACACTAATAATTTGATTTTCTTCCTTCTTTTAAAAAATTTAATTGATCAAAGATTTGTCTACTTTATATATATTTGATTTAATGTTGTTTCTGAGGTAACCTGGGGATAGCTCATTCAGTTTCCTGGCTTCTCTCAACCATCTTGGCTCTACCTTGAACCAATATGTTCTAAAATATTTATATCAACTCTCTTTGTAGTGGCAAAGCACAGGAAACTGAGAGAATGTCCATCACTTGGGGAATGGCTAAACAAGTTGCGGTGTATTGTTGTGATGGAATATTATTGTGCTGTAAAAATGAAGCACAGATTGATTTTAGAAAAATGTGAAAACACTTTCATGAAGTAAGAAGAGTGAAATGAGTAAAATCAAGGATATATTTTATATAGTAATAGACTTTTTGGGGGGAAAATACTTTTGAACAACTAAATTATTTTGAGTATTATAAACACTCAAAGGACTTACATGAAGGATCTGTGAAGGCACATGCTATCCATCTCCAGAGAATATGTACTATTGCAGAGTACTATGCATACTTCTATTAATCAGTTTTTCTCCAGAGAAATAGAAGTATGCATAGTACGGTTCTATAAACACTTATGTGCATGCACACGTACACATAAATAAATATACAAATGTGCTATATGGTAGCTTTCTCTTGTGTGGGATGAGGAGAAAGGGAGGAAGACAATTCAGAACTTAAAATGTTAGAAAAAGTAAAGAAAATTATGCATACAAGCATGTATGTGTGTGTATATGTGTGTATGAAGAATCAAAGAAGGGGGAGGTGGCCAGTGAAGACTTTAACAAGAAGGTAGAGATTTGGATTGGGCCCTGAAGGACAATACAAAGTGGAACTCTAACCAGTAAGTTCAGGTATATTATCAATTATAATTATATGCCAATTCTTGCTACAATATATTAGCGAATCATAATGGATGTTGTTCAAGCTCCACTATAATAAAGCAAAATAAAAAAAAAATTGTAAATATGGAAGCTCAAAAGAAGTATGAGCCATTATTATTATTTTTTAAATTTCACTTGTTTTAGTTAGCCAAAATCCACCTTTTCATTCTTACAATCTCTCCAGTTGAGACTAAAGAAAAACAAAACCCATAAAAATCATAAATAATGAATTAAAAGAAATTTCAACATTAATTTTATATGAGCCATTTTTTAAAAAAATTAAATATAATAGTCATTGTTATAACATTGGTGTTGGAACACAAGTAAAACAATTACTTCTGCTATAGATTATCTTATATCACTCCTTCCTTGTAGTTAATAATATTGCAGAAGATATGATTTAATCTATACTGTATCTAATTCATGTAATAACAAAGCATGTTAAATTAGGCACATCCCAGTTTATTCTTCATGTCTTCCTATGCATAGAAGGAAAAAAAAAAAAGATAACACCAATTGTTTTTAGTTACTGAGTTATGGACTAGATTTTTGTTTTTTCTTGACAATGGAGTCTGATGAGAACAGTCTAGATCCCATCCTCAATATAAATTCTATGAACTTAAACAAAATCCAGTAATAACTGTTCATAGATTAGAGGTGACATTATACAGAGGTATTAGCTTGTTTGCAAGTCATATATTAATCATTTCTTATGTATCAGGCACTATTCTGAATGTAGGGAATAAAGGAAAGTCACAATTAGATCTTGCTTTCCAGGAATCTACACCCTAGTAAGGAAGACTATCCACATAAATTGTTATATGCAATTTAAAATACAGAGTAGCCTTAAAAGAGAAGGCCCTAGCTGTGGGGAGTAGGAAAGGACATCTGAAGGAAATGGTAGTTGAACCTGAGTATTAAAGGAAGCTCAGGATCATAAGAAATATGTAAGAATTGGGGTAGAGGAGGATATGAAAAAAAAATGCATTTTTTGTATGAGGAATAGCCAAGAAAATGGAGCCAAAAGTTGAAGTGTTCTTTATAAGAAATAGTAAGTAAACAATATGATAATATCATATAGTGTGTGTGGATCAAGTATAGTGTTAAAGAACTATAGATGGGAAATCCCCATATTGTAAAGAACAAAACATAAAGTAAACTTAGAAATTGATATTTTAATGTATTGACTGATAGACACTAATATTGGATTAGGATTATGACATGTTCAGACCTATGTTTTGGGGAAATCACTTTGGCCCCAGTGTGGAAGATGGATTAGAGTAGGAAGAAAAATGAGGTAGGGAGACCATTTGAAAACAAATTTAGCATTCCAGGTAAGAGAAAGGCCTGACCAAGAAAGTTGACTATGTAAGTAGAAAGAAGGGGATGTGTGTGTTTGTGTGTGCGTGTGTGTGTATATGATACCTAACAATTCTAGATGCTGTTAGAGTCCTCCACATTTCATCATTTCAGGGGAAAATATGTGATTACTCTACCTTAGTTACAATTTTATCATGACCAATGTCACTTCATAAAGATGTTATTAATATATTATTTTTAAAATACCCTTTATTATAATCTAAAAACCTGCTGAGACATTATTTGGCCCATCTCCTACTTTTCACATCGCTCCTTTGAAACTAACTTCCTTTTATTATGAATATTATATATAATTATATATTATTATAATGTTGTATAATATAATATATAAATATAATTATTTATGATATATTATATATACATATAATAATTTATTATTATTATAAAAATAATTTATTATTTCATTTACTGCCATTTGTAAAACCAATTAGTGACATTAATCAAAGCATACTTGTGCAATAAAATATATCATGGTTCATGAATACATAGTTTCCTACAAACATGAAAGAGCATTAACTCAGACTGGTTCAAATTAGCATATTTACCTCCCCCCCCCCATCATTTTCTATATGATTTTAAAATATCCAATCCTTCTAATTTAAGGGGAGGTTTTGAAGGGAGAGGGAAAAAACTGACTCATAGTTGAGTCTAGCATTTAGAAAATATTGAATATCCGGACCTCTTTAGCATTGTTTCAACTCTGGCAGATATTCCCTTAGTTCAGGATCTTATAGTTTTTCACCTAGAATATTATAAAGGCATCCTCATTGATCCTCTCTACCTTGAATCTCTCTTCATTCTAGTCCCCATTGATGCCAAACTGATTTTTCTTAAGTTCTGCTCTAATCAAGTCAGTCTCCTATTGAATAAATTCTAGTGAATCCCTAATAAATCTAAGATAAAATATGAACTCCTCTGTTCATTTAAAACTCTTCACAAATTGATTCCATATGATATGGTCTCACTGTATATTGCTCAAACAATACAACCAAATTGGACTTGTCTCTTTTTCTTAAACATATTATTTTATCTCCCATCCCCATGCCTTTGCACTGGGCATCTCCCAGTCCCTAAAATTCCCTCCTTAGCTTAAGCACCAGTTTCTACCTTAAATTTTTTCTGAACTCCACAATTGCTAGTGCCTTACCTCCAATGATGTGGTGGAGTCAACTCAAACTAGCTAAGGAGAGGTGACTGCTAAATTTTCAGTTTAGCTTCCATCCTTTGAAAAACAAATTAGGCTTTGATTTATTGTTTTGTTGATTGCTTAGCCTTAAGAAATGATTGAAAAATGTGAATAATTCAGATTAAACTTTAACGATTTTTTGTATATATTGTTTTCCAGATAGATGCTTGTTAAAAATGTACCAACATACTTCCCAAATTTCATTCTATTTATCTATTTTGTATTTATTCTGTTTTCATTGATTTGTGCAAGTGTACACATTACTTCTCTCTTCCAAGAGAACAGATCCTTTAGAGGAGTAATTGTTTTACTGTGTTCATATCTCTAGGAATAGATAACAATGCTAGCCTTGTTGATTGTCTGACTATATATATGTAACAAATTATTGTGAAGAATGAAGGTAATGTTGATGTAACTAGATGGGTAACCTTTCATCCCTACAAGTAATTTTTCTGTGTTTCAATTTCATTTTTCAGATACAGAGTTGGAGAGAAAGAAGAAATTAGCTGATGATTATGCTATTTATTCCTGATAGTGATATATCACTATGGAATTTTATTCAATATTAACTATATTTATTCTTTATCTACACTAGGCCTCAAACACTTTTTATTAATTGAACTTAAGGAATACATTTTTATGCTTATGCTTACTTTTTTTTCCAATTCCTTTGTCTTTTAAATTTAGGTAAAATCATACGGTGTACAAAAAGGGTAATCCAAAAAAATGTATCATTAGAATCTGAATTCATGAAATATAGAAGAACTCATTGGTACCTCCTTTAATAATTATTTATTTAATTTAATAATTATTATCTGATTATTAGATTCCTTAGTAGTCCTCAACTTTTTAAGCTCTTCTTTTCCTTAGCTATTGCTAAGAAAACAGCATTTTCCTCATTTGTTCTCTATAGCATGGATGTATATGACTTAACAGCCCTAAGACTGTAAGCATATATAAGGAGAAATCTTTGTTTTTTGTCACTAATTTAATAATTGATTGTTTATGAGGGAATCTTTTCTATCTTCTTTTTGGTCTAAAGCTCTGAACTTAAACATGTCACTGTTCTTAAATATCATTAAGTTCTTCATATGCTTATCATTCTTTTAGTCAACTCAAAATATTTTCCCTAAAATTTCTTCTCTGTAATGTTATATTCAGTTATTTTCATTACACCTTTACTGCCTCCTGAATCAAATCTCTTTTAAAAATGTATTATATTTATAATTTCACACAAAATTTAAAATCAGAACATGTTAATTTTTATTCTAACAAAAAGCAAATAATTAGTATTTGAAAAAAGTCTATATCTACATTATAAGATTTCATACTATTTGATGTTACCTTTAAGTTTACAAAAGTAAAAAAGGAATCTGAATCATTTTGTAAAATATTAACAAAATATATAAAATAAATTTTAAGAGGTAAATCATAGACTTGTAAAATACATGAGATAAAGGGATAATTTCTGGATTTTTAAAAACTTTGAATATTTAATTTTTTCCAATTACATTGTGAAAACACGTATTAACATTCATTTTTTAAAAATGAATGTTATTCTTTTCCCTCATTCTTTTCTTCCCTTCCCCTATCAAGAAGGCAAGCAACTTGATGTTGGTTATACATGTGCAGTCATGTAAAACACATGTACATATAAGTCAGGTTATAAAAGAAAATACAAAACAAAACAAACAAGAAAAATGAAGTTTACGAAAAAGATATACTTCAATCTGCATTCAGATTTTATCAATTCTTTCTCTGGAGTTGGATAGCATTTTCATTATAAGTCCTTTGGAATTGTCTTGCATTATTGCATTGCTGAGAATAACGAAGTCATTCACATTTGCTCATTGTATATTGTTATTATGTATAACTTCACTTTACATTAAATCATGTAAGAATTTCTAGGTCTTTCTAAGAGCATACTGCTCATTATTTCTTTTAGCACAATAATATTCCATCACAATCATATATCACAACTTGTTCAACCATTTCTGTATAGATGGGCACCCCATCAATTTCTAATTCTTTGTCATCACACACACATAAAAAGTTGCTATACATATTTTGTACATATAGTTTTCTTTTCCTTTTTTTAAAATAAATTTCTTTGGAATACAGATATGGAAGTGGTATTGCTAGATTAAAGGGTATTCATAGATTTAAAGCTCTTTGTGTAATGCTGGAGAAATTGAGCAAAACAGATTAGAGAACAATTTAATAATTTATTAAATGGAGAGAGATACTGGGACCAAATGGATCCATGGTTGGTCCCAGGGCAAAGAATCCAGCAGTGAATATCAGATAACAAGATTCTTTTATAGGGTAACAAGAACAATGACATAATGGGAGAGGTACCAGGTTGGGGATGACCCAATAGGGGGAAGCACCTAGAATGACATAATGGGAGATTCTGGAGAGGCTCCTGATATTCTAATGATGTCTAAAATGGATAAAGACCTTTATCCTATCAAACATTAAGAGGGAATGGTTATAACCTGAGGCAGATAGGACAATGGAGAAACTGGGTCAGGACATCAAAAGGGAACTGTGGCACAATATTTGGGCATAGATCCAAATTCTTCTCCAGAATAATTGGATTCATAACTACACCAACAGTGTTCAGTATCCCAATTTTCTCACATTCTCTCCATTTGTTATTTTCCTTTTCTGTCATTTTAGCTAATCTGATATTAATCATATTTCCCTCTATCTTTTTCCCTCCTGTTTCTTCTCTTTCATCCTTCCTGCCTTAAAAGTGTTTTGCTTCTATCGGCTACCTTCCCTTATCAACTTTTACTTCTTTCAGTTTTCCCCCCTCCCACTTTTCTTATCTCCTTGGTAAGAAAGATTTCTATTTCCATCTAAATATTTATGCTATTGCTTTTTAAGTCAATTACAAAGAGATATAACTTCAATAATTTGAATAAATTTAAGCTCTGTCTGCCACTACCCTCTATTTCCCCCCTCTCATTTTTATTTTTTAAATGATGGTAGTGAATGGAAGGAAAATATCTCAATCAATATTACAAAACTAATCATTGTCTAAACCAGAACATGAATCTAGGTCTTCCTGTGCTCAGCCAGGTATACTTTATACTATAGCATAATGCCTTTGGATATAATTTTGTAGCCAGTAATCCTTATGAATTGGGAAAGACTGAAATAACAAAATGTACAAATGCTATTAAATTGAAAACGAGAATTATAAACTTCATTTTTGTTATTTCATGTCATTCAATTTTACTTAATTTGAAACATTCTAGATACAGATATTTCAATTACTAATCAATTCCTATTTCCTGTTGTTGTCTTCTCTATTAAAAAGAATAATTTTCAGTCAATGAACCTATTAAGAGTCAAACTTCATACTGGGAATAGAAAGGCAAAAGAGAAATATCTTTTCTTTGCCTTTAAAAAGCTAATATTCAAGGCCAGATTTGAATTCAGAGAGATGAGTCTTCCTGCCTCTACAGGGGACTGTAATTTATCTGCTGTACCATGTAGCTACCTCTGCCTAAAAGGAATGAATCTTTGGTCTCACATCTTACTTAGCCCTTAGTTATTGAATGAGTGTAACGTCATACAAACTGAGACCTGAGAATTAATTTAGAAAAGCCAGGGTCACCACTGTATTTGGGCTCTGATGCCTCTGGAGGAGAGACCCAGAATGGCGACTTTAAGCAGTTCTGCCTCACTCAAATTCAGTTCATGCACAAGTCAAGACATCATGCTGATAATGACATTGGTCCTTTTCCAGAACAAAGGATGACTAACATTACAACCATGTGAGACATAGACATATAAAGATATATTGAAAATATATACAATATAATTGTTTGTGTGGCAGGGGGAAGGGAAACCACAAAGATGCTCTCCACTTCAGGGATCAGGAGTTGAAGGTGAGGCTTGAACTGAGTCTTGAAAAACAGAAAAGAACAGTATTAAGAGGAATAGGAGAAAAAGTAATAACCTTAATTTTTTAAATGAGTGCAAGTGTTCTGGATTAAGTAAATTAAATTCCACATATTGAAAGAATGTTATATGTTAACACAGCATCCATGTGAGTAATCTCTAAGGAAATATGCAGATTGGAAGAGGTTTCAAAGGACTGGAAATGGGTGATATGCCCTGCATTTCATAAATGTCCTGCATTTCACAAAGGAATAGAGAATGCAATAGAGAAGTCATAGTCAAATGAACTTGACATTAATCACCAAGAAAATTCTACAGCAGACCATTAAACAGATGGCTTGTGAGCACTTAGAAAATGAAGCAGTGATCACAAGAGTGGTCATGAGCTCATTTAGAATGAGTCACCCCAAAGTAATCATTTCCTTTCTTGATAGGGATCCAAGACTGCTAGAGCCAAAGAATGATACTAATGGCTTATGTTTCGGCATTATACATATATATTCCCAGGTGCCTTCCTCACCATAAGACTTTGAACTAGACAGTAATCAAATTTTTAACCCAATTTAATGGATTTGGAAACTGAGTCTCAGAGAGGTTAAATGGTTTGACCACAATTATTCATCTGGGAGATGTCAAAATCAGGAACACTGAAGATGCAGGGTGTTAATATTTCAACTAGATATTTGACAGTCTTTTCTGATATTTTTGAAACATAAGATAGGTTGGGGGCAGCTAGGTGGCACAGTAGATAGAGTATCAGCCCTGGAGTCAGGAGGACCTGAGTTCAAATCTAACCTCAGATACTTAACACTTCCTAGCTGTATGGCCCTGGGCAAATCACAATTCCAATTGCCTCAGGGGAAAAAAAAGAAAAGAAAGAAAAGAAGATGGCATGTATGCTTTGTGAGTATAGGGATTGTTTTGTCTTTATAGTTGGATCTCCTTTGCCTATCTAAAGTATCTTTCACACAGCACAATATTAATTAACCATTATTGAAATGGACTGAATTTATTGAAAGGGGATAAATTGAGCAAATATAAAGACTTTATATAACTGTTATTGTTCAGTCAGTCTTCAGTTGTATCCTACTGTGACTCCATTTGGGATTTATTGGAAAAAAAAATATTGAAGTAGTTTTCCATTTCCTTCATTGGCTTATTTTGTAGATGAGGAAACTGGATAACAAGACTAAGTGACTTGCCAGGGATCATACAGCTAATAAGTGTCTAAAGCAGATCTGAACCCAGGAAGATGAGTCTTCCTGATTTCAGCCCAATGTTCTATCCGTTGTGCCTTCTAGTTGCCCCTTATAAAACTATACCCAAATTTATCTAATATTGAGTCCAGCCTAGCATCATGCTAATAACTCAATAATTCATCATTTTTAACAGTAACTTTAACAGTAACTTGGAGGAATTCATGTTTAAATGACATGATGGTGCAAAGGAAGGCTAACATACTGAAAATAGTGAAGAGTGAGAAAGTTATAATAGTTTAGAGGGAAGATAAAAAAAATTTTTAAATGAACATACAACAGAGGTTCAAAAAGTCAGTTGTCAAATTATAAGAAGGGAGAGAATTTGCTTCAAAATAAACTATGTGGAAGGAAAAAAAGCAGCACTTAGAGGATAAAGCTGGCAATAAATTCAATGTGAGCCAGAAGTTGAAATTGTTGCCAAAACCCAAACCAAATTAAACCCTAATGTAGTTTTTATATGTACTATACAAATAGTGTCAAAAACAAAAGGCAACAATCCAATTAAAATCTGACTAGTCAAACCATTTCTTCATTGTTAAGCTTGGGAATTGAGCTGTGGGAACTTTGGCAGAGGATGTGATATAATATAGTGAATGAGTTCTGCATTTTGAGTCAGAAGACCTGAGTTTAAATCCTTGGCTCTACTATTTGCTCATCATGTTCACATTTGAGTCTCATTTTTTAATCTGTAAAATGGGAATAAGCATATTGTGTATCTCCACAGGCTTATTGTGAGGATGATTAAAAATAAATTGTCAAGTGAACTAAAAATACAAAATTATTATTAACAATTCACATTTATATAGAAGTTTAAAATTTAAAGTATGTTTTCTTCATAGTTATTCTGTAAGATAGGTAGTACAAATATTATCTTAATCAGGAAAGTGAATTAAGATAATATTTGTACTACCTATCTTACAGTTAATGGTCCATGATCTATATACTCTGGTTCACTACTTCAGCAGAGGTTGGCTACATTTCCTCCTCAGGGTGTTATGGTACCTGAGATTTATGGGTCATCTTTCCTTCAGTGATATTAGCTTAAACTTCTATGAGGTGGGTTCCCTCACTATTAGGACCCAGTGAATAGCAATTTAACCAAGTAATATCAAATAGATTTTACAAAAGGATGTTTACTTCAACAAAGCAATAAGAATGAAAAAAATAATTCCTCCAATACCTCATGTGCATAACTTTTCTCTTAATCCCCACAGTCTCTGGGTGAGTAGACTTAATCAACTTATCAGTTCCTATCTCTCACTGATTTCTTGAAGTCCAGTTGTAGTAGGTAGATCAAATCCTCATTTTAAACTTCCATTGGCCAGAAACTCATTCCTTGCTCCATAGGGCATTAAGTGTTGGCTCTAAAAGTTGTCTTGGAATGCTGAGATGACACAGCATCATCCTAGCTTTGGAACCCCTAATTGGTAAGGCATTCTCCAGACCTTTCAGAATTAACAAGACCTTAGACACGCTTAAAATAAGACAAAATATGTAGAAGTCAAGCACAGAGGCACACATGGCCTTTTTGTGAAGAAGGCTCCAAGGCCTTTCCCCTTAGAGAAATGTCTCACCAAAAGCAGAGGAATGAATTCACTATTGCAGCCAATGAGCTAGTTCAGAATCAACTTGGACTTTTTGAATATGTCTCTAGTTCCGGCAACACAACAAATTAAAAAAAAATAAAAGATCGCTTAATTATGTGGCTATCAGACTAGAACTAGTTATGGGATATCTACTCATGCTCCACAGTCTTTCCAAGAGACTTCCATTACACATTACTGTAACTATCCCAGAAGCAGCTTTTCTGTGTGGAGAGATATCATCAGAGTCACTCTGTACACATACCAGTACACAATAACATAGGATTCTAAATATTTGAGAGATTATCACATAGAAGAATTAGATTTATTTTGTAGGTTATTTAGAAAGACAAATAGACAGAAATGATTAAGGAAGACCTTTTCTAATATGAAGAGCTGACCCCAAATGCAATGGGGTCTCCTGTGAGATGGTGATGTCTCCCTTGATTTTAAGAGATCTGACAAAAGCTGCTTAGTTGTCAGGGCTATTTCAGCAGGAATTCAGAGATTGGGTAGGAGGATGGATTGAATGTCCTCTAAGGTTCCTTTCAATTTTAAGAGACTATGATTTCCTTTCTGCTGTATTTCTCAGTTGTCTTTGGAGCAATGCATCATTCCAAAGGAAAAGATAAGAGTTCAATATGGAGAAAGGAAAAAAAAAAAGAAATTCATAAAATGTTAGTATTCTAAAAATATGTGAAAATTGAGTAATTTTCTAAAACCTCATAAAAACATCAATTTTGAAAGATTGATAGAAGCTTTATACCCTTCCAGAAGAGGGCTCAAATGAATGGGATGGATTAGGTCACCCGTCAGGTCTCTTGTAATTTTAAATCTGTGATTGGGGTACCTGGGGACAAGCACAATTTTAGTGCAGTTTAAACTTACATTTACATGCTTTCCTCCACAACAATCCCATACAGTACATCATGCAAATTTGTCTTGTTTTTGTTCAGATCTGTGATGCCAATGCAATGTGGGGGAACTTCTGATGTGAAAACTCCTTTCACTTAATAGATCAGCAACTCAGCTGCAACTTATTAATTTAAAAAGAAAGCCTAAACTACTGCAAAGAGAAATAACTTGTCCGTAGTCATACTAGTAGTAACAGCTTCTGTGGAAAACACTTGCCAAACTATCAAATGTCTTATATATGCCTAAGTAACAAATTTCCTGAGCCTCTTCTATATATGTAAAATTGAAATGATAATATGTATAGAAACTATCTCTGGAGATTATTGTGAGCATCAAATAAGATACTATATATTTGTTTTTGTTATTCAGTTGTTTCAGTTGTATCCAACCCTTCCTGACACCATTTGGGGTTTTCTTGACAAAGATACTGGAATGATTTGCCATTTCCTTCTTTAGCTCTTTTTACAGATGAGGAAAACTGAGGCCATCCTCAGGGTGACACAGTAAGTGTCTAAGGCCAGTTTTGAACTCAGGAAGACCATCTTCCTGATTACCAGGACTGGCATTCTATCCATTTTGCCACCTAGCAGCCCCATATTATATATTAAATCCTCTTAAACTTTAAAGTACAAATTTAGTTGTTATTAGAAGTGTGACAGGAGTGTATCAAGGCCCTGTGATATCAAATTCTATGCTCTTTATACTTAGATTGCAAACTCCTGGAGAGGAAGCCAGGAAACAAGTATTAAACACTTACTGTCTACCAGACACTAGGCCAAGGGCTTAGCTCAATCTTTCTTTAGATTTTCATCCCTAGAAAATAGCTGCTCTTACTTTCTCCAAATTACAGATGAGGGAACTGAGACAGATGGACGTTAAGTGACTTGTCCAGGGTAACATAGAAAGCTTGTGTCTGTTTTAGAACTCACTTTAGAACTCCAGGCCCAGTGCTCTATTCTTTGCACCACCTAGTTGTTTCACCTCTCTTTGTATTTCCAAGATTTAGCACAATGCCTGGCCCATTGCAAATGCTTAATAAATGCTTATTGAACAACTTTCTTGGTTAACTGTCTCCCAAATACTCCAGGGTTTATTAAACAAAGAGGCTTTAAATTTTTGTTTTCTTTTTTGAAGCAATAGGGTGAAGTGAGTTGCACAGGATCATATAGCTGAGAAATGTTAAATATCTGAGGCTACATTTGAATTTAGGTCCTCTTAACTCCAAGGTCAGTTCTCTATCCACTGAGCTATCTGCCCCTAAAAACAAAAAGGATCTTAAAATGATGTGTAGGTGGCAGAAAAGTGAAAATTATAAAGTACAACTAAGAGAAAAAATATAGATCATCCCTACAGTAATTCAGGGGTTAACGAATAACCAATTATCAGATGGGAGAATTAGTTAAAATGTCCAAAGGCTGGAGGAATAATCAGTTCAGCAAGAGATGCAGAAGTCCAAGAGTTAAAAACTAGAGATAAAGGGATCAAGAAAGTAATGTTTTGAAAACAGTAAAAATGATCAAAAACATCCATTGTGGAGTTACCAGATAACTAAGGACAGGCTGTAGTCAAGAATACAGGTGGCCCTGACAAAAGTTCCTTGTCCATTATAAATGATTAATAGGTAATAGCTGAATTCAGTGGCAAGTCAAGGCATTCAAGGATATGACTTGATTTTGAGCTGAATGCTCATTTTGAGAAATTCTCTTCTAAATTCCACTTTGACAGGAAATAGTATAAGAGTATGGTAGAGACTAGACCCCCATAGACAAGAAGGGTAACGAGAGAGGAGCTTGTTGGGGAATGAGAATTCTGTGGATTTGCTTGATCCATCAAGAGTAAAAGAACCAAAATGGCAGGTAGATTCTTGTACATTCATTGTTTTTTGTTTCTTTTCTTTCTCATTCTTTTTCTTTTCATTATATTTCTTTTTTTTTTCTTTATTTCTAGCCACAGCTTAGTTTTATAGTTTAGTAGATTTAAAGCTGGAAAGCAGACTTCAAGTGTATTATAATTCTTCACCCTCCCATTTTATAGATGAAGAAACTGAACTTAAAATTAAGTGACTTTCTTCAGGTCACATGGGTAGTGAGGCAGAGTTGAGACACTAACCCTATTTCTCTCAACATTCATCATGTTATAAGAATAATTGGTATCATTCTCTCCATCGCCACTCCTACTCTTCAATACTACCCCCACCTATGGCCATGCATTTACCATATTGAAACTTCTATGCCTCTTGTCTGACCAATCAAACAGCCTTTTAAAATGTAGCTACCTCAGCTTGACAGTCTCACCTATCTGGAAGAACTTGATATCATATGCAAAAATTGGCTTTCTTGCTGTGCTTTTCCTCACCAAGCTCATGTATAAATTTACATAATAAGACCAACTCTAGTGCTGACTCCTGAAGGAGCCAACTATTTCTGTTTTGCCATTGAGAGAAAAATAAACATAGATGTAGGTCAGAAAGAGACCTTGCATAACTCTTTTATCTTACAGATGAGAAACCTGAGGCCCAGGAAAATTAAGTGATTTTTTCCAGAGGTAGTCAGGTAGAAGAAGTAGAACCAGGATTTAAACTTGTTTTCTCACTCCAAAGGTTCTTAACCTGGGGTTCAAAATTCTTTGTGGAGTTTATGGAAAAATTTCAGGGTGCCAATAAACTTGTTTGGGGGGAGGGAATCACATTTTTATCTTTCCTAATCTCTAGCTGAAATTTAACATTTCCTTTAATAACTTAAAAACAGTATTCCAAAAATGGGTCCATTAGCTTCACTAGATTTCTATAGTATAAAAAACAAAATTAAAGAACTCCTCAGTTCATCATTATTTCTATCATCAAAACAGAATGATTTTTATTATTGTCATTTTTCAGTCTTTTTTTTAATTGTTTGATTTTTGGTGATCCCATTTAGGGTTATTTTTAACAAAGATACTAGAATGGATTTGCCATTTTCTTCTCTAGTTCATTTTATATATGAGGAAACTAATATAAACAGGGTTAATTGACTTGCCCAGGATCACATAGTTAGTAAGTGTCTGAGAAGATGAGTCTTCCTGAGTCTATCTACTGACAGTGTAGAAAAAACATAAAATGCAGAAGACTTGGGTTTGAAACTCACTCCTACATTTATTGGCAATATAATTATAGGGACCTCATTTAAGTCTCTATTTCCTCATCCATAAAGTGAAAAACACAAATCTTCACCATCAACCTTACTAAATTGTTGTGAGGAAAGAGTTCAGCAAATTGTAATTCTTAATATAAATGAAATCTATTATCACCATGATGACCACTCCTACTAAGGTGCTAGATATTGTACTATTCCCTCAGATCAATGGACATCAGAGGAAAATAAGCTATAGAAAGAAGGATAAATTTAGCATATATTAGTGTCCTGAACCTCAGGGGTAATCCAAAAAAAAAAGTTTCCAACAAATTATTTATTGTTTGTAATTCAGCCACTGGCAACCATGAGGACATTAAAAAAGCAACTAATGAGTGTGGGTTATTGCACCAAGGCTGTACAGTGAATTGTGTTCTTCAGTACTTTAATGTGCTGATGGAAGCTTTTCTTCATCAATATTCCCCCAGGCTAGCAACTATAGTCAGTTAGACCCATCAAATAAAAAGTGTGTCACCATTATTCTAGTCCAGTGAAGAAGCACTAAAAAAGGCTCTCAATCAGCATTAAGAATGGAATAATAGGGAAATGGAATTATAGATGTTGCCTTAAGTTATTTACAGTGGAAAGAGCATTAAATTTTCTGTCTGAAGAGCTTGGTTTGGGACCCGGGGCTCCAATAATTACAATTTCTGGGATCACGAACAAGACACAAACTTTCTAAACTTCATTGTCTTCATGTGTAAAATGGAACCATGGTATCTACTTTACCTTCTAATAGATTTGTGAAGATTAACTGTCATAATATACATAATGCTCTTTCTAAGTATTATGTGCTACACAAATATTTGGCACTAAGTGGTATAATGGATAGTGCTGGACCTGGAGTCAGGAAGACTTATCTTCTTGAATTTAAATCTTACTTTAGACACTTGCTAACTGTGTGAATCTGGGCAAATCACTTAACCCTGTTTGCCTCAGTTTTCTCGTCTTTAAAATGAGCTGGAGAAGGAAATGGCAGACCACTCCAGTATATTTGCTGAGAAGTGGGGTCATGCCCCAATTTCTAGGATAAGAACTCACTATTTGACAAAGATTGTTGGGATAATTGGAAAATAGTATGACAGAAACTAAGCAATGACTAACACCCAATATCCTATACCAAGATAAGGTCAAAATGGGATTTATGATTTAAACATAAAGAGTGATACTATAAACAAATTAGAAAAACAAAGGATAATCTATCTCTCAGATCTCTGGAGAAGGAAGGAATTTATAGCTAACCAAGAATTAAAATACATTAAGAAATGAAAAATGGATAATTGGATAATTTTGATTATATTAAATAAAAATGTTTTGTACAAACAAAACCAATACACACAAGATTAGAAGGTAGGCAGAAAATTGGCAAAAAAAAAAAATCTTTACATCCAATGGTTTTGATAAAGGCCTCATTTCTAAAACACATAGAGAACTGACTCAAATTTATAAGAATTCAAGCCATTCTCCAACTGATAAATGGTCAAAGGCTATGAACAGTCAATTTTCAGATGAAGAAATTAAAACAATTTCTAGTCATATGAAAAAATGCTCTAAATCACTATTCAACAGAGAAATGCAAATTGAGACAATTTTGAGGTACCACTACACACCTCTCAGATTGGCTAAGATGACAGGAAAAGATAATGATAAATGTTAGAGGGGATGTGAGAAAACTGGGATACTGATACATTGTTGGTGGAGTTGTGAAGAGATCCAACCATTCTGGAGAGCAATTTGGAACTATGCCCAAAGGGCTATCAAATTGTGCATACCCTTTGATCCATCAGTGTCCATACAGGATTTATATCCCAAAGAGATCATAAAAAAGGGTTTGTACCCACATGTGCAAAAACATTTGTAGTAGCCCTTTTTGTAGTGGTAAGGAACTGGAAATTGAGTAATTGTACATCAATTGGAGATTGGCTGAAACTTTATGGAATATGAATGTTATAGAATATTATTGTTCTATAAGAAATTATCAGTAAGATGATTTCAGAAAGGCCTCGAGAAACTTCCATGAAGTGATGCTAAGTGAAGTGAATAGAACCAAGATTAAGTGATGATCAATTCTGGTGGACATGCCTCTTTTCAATAATGAGGTGATTCAGGAAAATTCCAATAGACTTGATGAAGAGAGCTATCTACACCCAAAGAAAGAATTGTCAGGACTGAATGTGAATCACAACATAGTTTATTTTTTTCACTTCTTTTGTTATTGCTTGCTTTTTGTTTTTTTTCCTTATTTTTTCCTTTTTGATATTATTTTTCTTGTATAAATGTGGAAACAGTATAGAAGAATTGCACATGTTTAACCTATTTTGGATTACTTGTTGTCTAGGGGATAGGGTGGGGAAAGGGAGGGAGAAAAATTTGGAATACAAGGTTTTGCAAGGAAGAATGTTGACAACTATCTTTGCATATATTTTGAAAATCAAAAGATATTGAAACAAAAAAGACATATGGTCAAGAGTCGGTCATGACTGAAAAATGACTGAACCATAACAATAAAAGTATCAGCTTCTTGGCCTCCATATATTTCCTTCTCCCCCACAATTCCTTGCCAAAAAAAAATGTGATCCAGTTAAACTAGCCTTGCAGTTTTTAAAACAAGAACTTCATCTCATAGGACTGGGTATTTTCATTGGCTGTACTCATACCTGGAATGTTCTTTCTACTCATTTCTGCCTCCTGGCTTCCTTGGCTTCCTTCAAGGCCCAGTAAAAATTTCACCTTCTAAAGGAAAACTTTACTAATTTTTTTCATTCCAATGCCTTCTCTCCTTTGATCATTTCTAAATTATCTTATATATTAATTACATGTAGTTGTTTATATATTGTCCTCTCATTAGATTGTAAGCTCCTTGTATTACCCATAATGCCTGACAAATAGTTGCAACTTAATAAATATTTAGTGACTGACTTTTAATTCACTTTTCTAATGAGCTCATTTTATTAATTCAAAAATACATGAAATACAAATTTACAAAAATTAAAAGTTAATGGTCATTAGCCTCTCTCACCTTTGTCTTTCATTCTCATTGAATCCCTACTCTGAACCTTTTTTTTTTTTTTTACCCCTATTCCCTATAAAAATTATATTATCTTCCCTTCTACCAATTTTACCCCAAACCATCTGATTTAGAGTTATGTAATGATAGCAAGAACTGACCAATGGTACTTGTACTCTAGTGTTACCCATGCAAAGTTAATAAGGGCTCTGGTGGAATGCTTCCAACATAATAAATGAGTTTTCCCATGTCACATGTACAAATGACAAATGGCAAAGTTACAGATTAAGAATATATGGAATAATAGCAATATGCAACATTAGAGAGAGTGGTTTTTCTTTTTTAAAGTTTAGGCAGTTTATTCAAAGAATACTTGGCTTCAGAGGGAGTGAGGTCACTAACAATAGAAGTTTATAAGCAGAGGATAAATATTTGTAAGGGATGTTGTAAATAGAATTTTGCTTAAAATAAGGATTGAACTCAGTGATCTCTGAGGTCTCTTGCTTATATAAGATGCTATGATAATTTTCTTGCATCACATTTGTGAGACTCTGTGGTATTCCAAGGTATTAGTGTAATCAAGACAGAAACCCTGGGAAAATGTTACCATGAACATTTGTTTTGGGGTCTTCATTTTTTGGGTTTCCTTAAAGATATGGCCCAAAACTTATTCTGCAAGTGACCTCTCTGATTACTTTCCTACTCTTCTTCCCTCCCCTCAATTTAGTGTGTGTGTGTGTGTGTGTGTAAATATATACATCCATACTTATATGCATATATATATATATATATATATACACACACACGCACACACACATACACAATTGTTTTTATTTTCTTTACCCATTTGAATTGTAAGCTCCTTTTCCTTTCTTTCTATTCCTAAGGTCTAGTGTAGATGCTTAACCAATGCAAGTTGAATGACTAATTTTTAGAAGAGAATAGAGCATAGAGAAGTAACATGGTTGCCCCTCCAAGACATAAGACTACCAAAAGGACAGCTCCTCCTTGGTTTTCTAGAAAACTTATCCTTTGAAGGAGCAATTAGGTGACTAGAGTCAGATTCATTTGCAAATTTGTCACCTTGTTTTAGTGATGCTATGTTCTGTGTTAGGCCTGATATGGGAGTATTGGGACTTAGCTACAACTGGTCAAAATTCAAAGTTGAAATGTGGAGACATCAAAATGAAGGAATTGTTATGAATCAAAACTTCTTAAAATGTGGGTCACAACTCCTCATGGGGATTGTATAACTGGATGTGGGGGTCCCAAAATTATGCTTCATTATCAGTAAATGTTTGATCTGTATACCTATTTTATGTACTTGGGGTCATGTAAAAATTTCGTAGGTGAAAAGGGATTCCAAATATAAAAAGTTTAAGAAGCCTTGATATAGATCATTTCCAATTGATCTTGTCAGGGTAGAGAGAGAAGCATTAATAGATTGACCTGCTCTTATAATTTCCTCATCAGAAATTTCTTCAAGACATGTTTTAAAGTTATGGGAATAAGTAGGCAAATGAATTATGGAATGATATCTGATATCATTCAAAAGAGTTAAGCATAAATATTCACACAGTAAAAATCTTGTAGATAAAGAATGTCTATTGTCCAGAAAATATGCAATTAGTTGGACTTGTTCACATAATTGGAAAAGAAGAAAAAGAATACACATAGGAACTATATCTGTGCTTTTAATGCCTCTAAGCATCTCTCTAAGACAAAGGTCCATCTGTTTAATATAAATGTTGTTTCTTTATTGATGCTATAAGTCACAAAATTTCAGATTATGAAAACATGAAGTTGAGGATCACTCAAAACTTAAGGGTGTATGTAGGCTATAACATATTATACATGAAAAATTGACTAGAAAAGAAAGTGGTTTACCGAAGTAGTACATATATTCTGCTAATATCCTCAAAAATTAATAAAAGTTTAGAGCAGAAATTGATAACCTTTTTTTGTCATGGGTTCCTTTTTCAGTCTGGTGATAACTGTATTCTGTTTCTCAGAATGATGTTTTAAATTCGCAAAATTACTTAAGATTATAAAAAACCTTCAATTATATTGAAATACAACTATATACATAAAGATATGTGCATGTATATGTATGTTTGTGTGTATGTGTGAGATCATGGGCAAAAGTCACTCAGCATAAAAAGGAAGAGGTGTGCTGTGGTAGGCAACATTAGATGAAGACCCCACGTCAAGAAGATCATAAATTCATCAAAGTATCAAAAGTACATTTTTCTTCTCTGTAAACTTACAAGTTTTATCATGATACCTAAATAATTTTCAGTATTGATCAACAGTATAAACTTAAGCAAAGGAGTCAAATGACTCTAGTTCCCATCTTTTGTCTCTTATCATTGAGTCTCTTAATGAATTGGTGTTCCATTATTTTTTCTTCTTTCTTCAAATCTATCTTTAAAAATCTATCTTTTTGTCCTTTTTGAAAGCCATTGTTCCTTTGGAAGATTTAGCCTTCTTGACATTTTCCTTATGCCATTCTTTTGCATATATGACCTTGCTTAAACATACTTATTTTTAAAAATCTTTTCTACATATCTCTTTAAAATATAAGCTTTGTCTGTCTCTCTGGATGCCAGTGACTTTTTCCCTCATTAGAAAAGTCTTGATTGCATTATTAGAATATCTTTTGGACAGTTTCCTATTCTTCATGAGCTGTCTTCATTTCTAGAGTAGCAATAGATGAATTCACATCCATCATTTTACAGAACATTTAAAATCTATTTCTCTAAAATCTTAAGGAAAATGCCTAATATTTCCTTTCCTGGATATCACAAACTCAAGCTTTACAAGTTCACTTTCCCTGAAAGAGTCCATACCAATCATTTCAAACTTACCAACCTGTATTAATTAAAGTGAAGAGGATAGAATGCTGGATTTTATTTTTCTCAAAAAGGCCTTGATTCAATTCCTATTTAAAGTACTTGCTAGCTGTAAAACTCTAGGCAAATCAAGTAACCTCTCTTATATGTGGGTGATAATAACATTTATTTCACAAATATTTTGTGAGGATCAAATGAGATAATGATCATAAATTGCTTTTGGAATTTTACAATACAATATAAATATCAATTACTACTCTTATCAAAGTCAAGAATTCTATAGTCACTTGGGATACAAAGCCAAAAAAAATCCTTCTTCTCAAAAAGGTTCTATTAAACACAATAAAATACATAATTATATTTTATCTATATTTTATTCTCCAGTAAAATCCCATCTTCACTCTTGGTTATGCAGGAATTTCATACATGGGGGCAAATGTCACAGGGTGTCTGTTACTCCCACAGTAATGTGCTAAAGTTGCTCCCCCTACAATTGAATTTGATTTTAAACTTTCATTTTTGGTTGTCAAACTGTACATACCCTTTAATCCAGCAGTATTTGTACTGGCATTATACCCTAAAGAGATCTTAAAGCAAAGAAAGACTCACATGTGCAAAAATGTTTGTGGCAGCCCTCTTTGTAGTGGCCAGAAACTGGAAAATGAGTGGATGCTTATCAGTTGGAGAATGACTGAATAAATTATGGTGTATGAATGCTATGGAATATTATTGTTCTGTAAGAAATGACCAGAAGGATGATTTCAGAGAGGCCTTCAGAGACTTACATGAACTGATGCTGAGTGAAATGAGCAGAACCAGGAGATCATTATACATAGCAACAAGAACACTATATGATGACCAATTCTGATGGATATGGCTCTCTTCAACAATGAGATGATTCAGACCAGTTCCACTTGTTTAGTAATGAAGAAAGCCATTTACACCCAGAGAGAGGACTGTGGGAACTGAGTGTGGAACACAACATAGCATTCTCACTCTCTCTGTGGTTATTTGCTTGCATTTTGTTTTCTTTCTCTTCCTTCTTGATCTGATTTTTCGTGTACAGCAAAATAATTGTATACATATGGATACATATATTGGATTTAGCATGTATTTTAACATTTTTAACATGTATTGGACTACCTGCCAGCTAGGGGAGGGGAATGAGGAGGAAGGGAACATTTGGAACAAAAGGTTTTGGTAGGGTCAATGTTGGAAAAATTGTCCACGCATATGCTTTGTAAATAAATGAAACAAACAAATAAATGGAAATTTCATTTTTGTGGTTCGACTCAGTAATATTTTGTTAAGTTTGCCACAGGTGACATAAATAACCATCACTAGTTATGGTTTGGCCTATATACTTAACAATTTTCTTAATTTGGAAGAGGAAGAAGAGAAGGAGGAGGAAGAATTAAAAAAATAAGCATTTACATGGCACCTACTACATGCCAGGAACTATACTAAGTATTTTATAAATATTATGTCACTTGATCATCATAAATAATATATAGATAACAACAATTGGCATTATATAACCTTCTCAGGTTTGCAAAGTATTTTATATATTATATTTGCAGTCATATATGCAATTTCTTTTGATCTTCAAAAAATCCTGTGAGATAGATGTTATCTCCATTTCACTGATGAGAAAACCGAGGCTGAGAGATGTTAAATGATTTGCCATGAGTCTCAGAGCTAATAAATTTCTTGAGACAAAATTTGAAGGCAAGTCTTCCTCACTCCAAAGTCCATGTTATCTTTTCCCTTAGGTTTTTTATCTGTGAGAGGTTGGACCATGGCCACTGAAATTTCTTCAAGTGTTTTTTTGAAGATAGCCACAGATATTACCTATGAGTGACTGACCTTTGGTAAGCATTTATATAATATGTACATTTTCTAACCTATTGCTATAAAAAACATTACAATCCACCAAGAATAAAAGACAGATTGACAACCAATTTTTTACATAAATCACATATCGGGTATACATACCAGGAGCTGCTAACAAAACTACAAGAAGCACTAATAGACAACCACTATTAAGTCCTGACCACTTAACACTAAGTGCCTGTTATTCTAGATGCATCAAGCAATTTTTTCAGATGAAAATAGACTACAATTATGAGGTAATTTAGAGTAAATGCTAGTGAATTAGTAGGATGCATGTATCTGTTCTTTAAATTCATTTAAATAATGAAGCATATATCCTTATGGGAAGGAGTGGATAGTCTGGATTCAGTAAAGATTACTGTTATTATTTGGTATTTATGAGATACTTTATCATTTCCAAAATGCTTTATAAGCATTACTCCCTCAATGGCCCACTCTATTATGGCCTGGAGATGAACCTGCATTTTCAGAGGCTATGTCAGCAGAGCACAAGCTCTGGCAGGTCCTGCCAAAGAGAAAAAGGTTTTAAATGTGAACCTAGAAAAGGTTACTATGTTTGCTCTCTGAGGACCAATGTGGGGAGAGGCTCATCACCAGACGGTCAAGATTATTTTTTTGTCTGTATAAACCCATGAAGGCCATTTATGAGGACATTATGATCCACATGGAAGTGCTGATTAAAACATACAAGTCATAACTCACAAAATCTTTCTTGTATGTTGGGCCTAGGAGTATAGAATAGGAAGGCAAGCTTCTGATCTCTCTAGATTCTCATTTTTAAATTTGTTTTTATGAATCTGATACTTGAAAGAAAGAATGAAAATAGACATCTTTTGAGCTATTTTTAAAGAATCATAGATTTGACACCAGAAGGAATCAGTTGGACCACCTCGTCCAATGACTTCATTTTACAGTTGAGGAAACTGAGACTCAGAATGGTAAAATGAATCAATCACCCAAGGGCATGCAGATGGGGCTCTGCTCCCCGTTTCCAATACCTGAACTCCAATATAAAACTGTGTCTATTTTAAAATAGAGTTTTGCTGTTTGGATATTTTTGGATAGATGGTCAGCTATCACCAGACTCTAAAATCTCCACTAGCTCTAAATTTACCATCCTGTTACTGAAAAAAAAAAAAAAAAATTAAAGTATCCAGACAAGGTTTTGAATCCAGATCATTAGTGTCTGTGATAGGACTTCCCTGACTTTCTTGACTTCTTCCCCACATGAAAAAAATAAACTACCTATGTTCAAGGACTCACAAGTTCTTCATTTCATCCTAACATTGAACCTAAACCTGGTTTAGCATGGTTTCTTTTTCAGACATGTGCAACTTTTCATGGCCTTATTTGATATTTCTTGGCAAAGATAATGGAGTGATTTGCTATTTTCTTCTTCAGTTTATTTTATAGATAAGGAAACTGAGGCAAACAGAGCTAAGTGACTTACTCAAAGTCACACAGCTAGTGTGAGTATCTTAGATCAGTTATGTACGTCACCTACCTGCCTGGAAATAAAGTATCACAAATGTAAAATTGGAAGGGATCTAAAAGCTCATTTATTCTAAAACTTCTCACTTTATAGAGGAGGAAACTGAGTCCCAGACAATTTAAGTTTAGGGTTTGAATCTAGATCCTCTGATACCAAATGTAATGTGTCTTTACCATTTAAAAAAGAACTTTTATTGATAACCTGAAGTTTTTTGTTGGAAACTGTAAGAACTACTTTCAAATCTTTATAATATAGGGTCTCAATAAATCTCAATTTGTTTCCCCCATGTCTATATGGCCCATGTTTCTCTAGTATACAGGTGGAGAATCTTTTTTCCAAGCCTTCCAGGGCCTACTAAGGGCCCTTGGTAAATGTCATTTGAGGGCCATATAAAATTATCAGCTTATAGAACTCAAGAAATGGGAGGCTGTTGTACCTAGTTTTTAGTTCATCATCACCTGCTTTTGCCTTAGCAAATGATGAAAGGCCTTATTCACAACAATTCACATCAGATGTTCTTCCACTCCTGCTCTAGTACATCTAGAAAAACTATTCTTTACCAATACAGATGGCATTCACTACTATTTTAAAGCAGCCTTTTGGAGCCCCTAATTTTTTCTGTCCATCTCTATTAGGGGGTCTAGAAAGTACAGCACTGTGAATGAATGAGGTTAGTGGGATGGATTTAATGACCTTTCTACATTGCCACAATCCTTTCTAAGAAAAAGGAAAGTAATAAATATAAGGACCTGAAAGTTGATTGCAGAGTTTTCTTTCTTAAAAAAAAACAAAACAAACAAAAAAAAACCCTTCAATTCTATTACAAATAATGACAGTAGAAACCATCTGCCTATTCTGAATGGCGAAGAATGTGGTGATTATTTGATGAGGGAGTAGGAGTGAAAGTTAGGTGGGATGAAAAGATGGAATGACTCCAGGGAAGCTGTCTGCCTCACAAGTCCAACTAGTAAATGTCAAACCAAGTTTGTATGTTCTTCCTGGAAGAAAAAAAAATCCATCCTAATCATTCCCTCCTGTGTTTGGATGACTCTTGCCTTTGAAATTTTTCAAGAGTAGTATAGAATTCCAAGCTCCATTCCCCACACAGTAAGATCTAGTCTGTGACTGCATTCAGCAATTATTTTTTAAGCTTAGAAATAAACACACAAGTATAAAATATTTGGAAGTGCCAACTCATTTCATTTTGCTATTCCAATTTAGTCACTGAACTGCCACACAAAAAAATTGGGACAGCTGTGGCTTTGGTTTGGACGTCATTTAAATTCTGGCTATCACCTTTATGTAGGAAACTGGGCTACTGCTAACTTCCCTCAGGCATACACATCTGTGATTTAAGTTAATAAGTTCCTGCATGTCATTGTGACTTCACATAAATAGGGCTCAAATAGCATGTCTTTGGCAGTGAGGAAACTGGGATCTTAAAGAATGTAGTTTGCATTTGAGTGAAACCCAAATTATCAGGTGAAATATTTGCATGATAATGAATAATTTTCCAACTGAACAAGTGTTTCCGCCATTGTGCATATGCTACCACTTTGACTATATTCTCTATCAGATTTTGCTAAAATGGAAATTCAGCATATTCTGTAGTTCTAATTAAAATAAAAAGATTGAAAGTATTTTCTAGACATGAAAGCAAAACATGTACATATCTGAATATAGGGTATCCCCCAAAAAAACTCTGTGCAATTTTTAATAGCTTTAAACTGCATTAAGACTTTTGGAACATCATATATATATGCATATATATACATATATATGTACACATACATATATGTGATATACATATTATATATATATATATATCTCATTTAAAGAAATATAGAATTAGAGCTTCAAGGAATATTAGAGGTTATCAAGTCCAGCATGTACAAGTGTGTATATTATGTAAACATACACACATTATGACACACAATCAACAAAGCAATAAACAGTTATTAAGAGCCTACCATGTACCAAGCACTATGCTAAGTTCAGGGCGAGGGGAGGGGGGGGAAGAAAAGAGGCAGAACATTGTACCTGCCTTCAAGAAATCTAATGGTAAAGATAACATGCAAACAAATAAAAGACAAAACAATTAATGGAGGGAAGGGCAAATGGAATTGAGAAGGGTTAGGGAAGACTTCCTATAGAAAGATTTTAGGTGGGACTTATAGGAAGCTGAGGAGATCAGTAGTTGGAGCAAAATTCCACAGCTAAAAGATAGTGAATTGTTTTTGAAACAGCCAATCAAAACTCTTCTTGCTTTGTATATGTTTGTTTCTCTGTTCTCTCTAAAGTTGCTGAAACCAAGGCAGAATGATTATTAGTGGCTATAGAGACTTTTCACTTATTAGAAGACCAATGGGTAATGTAAGTGAGAGCTTAGCTGGATATTCCATAGTAATGTAAACCAAAAACAAAGCCACCCCTTTCCCCCCAAATGCTTAATAGGCCATGTCAGAAGTGCACTACACTATTGTGAGATCAAAAATACTTGTTTAGAGATTGATTAAAACAATCCCCAAAGAGGGGGAACACTGGGGGAAAAAATAATCCAAATTAGAATACAATAAATTCATAAAAGAAGTTCGTAAAGCTTCAAAATCCCCTGACTAGGAATTCTTATCCTGGTGTTTGTGAATTTGTTTTATATAATAATTTAATAATCATATGTTGATATAATTGATTTAATTTGTAGTGGCATATATCTTATACATTTCAAAACATTCTGAGAAGGGGATCTTAGATTTCATTGCATTGTTGTGAGAGTTCATGACTCAGAAATAAATAAGCTAAGAATTCTTTCACTGAGAGGTCCAATAGTCAATGAGTATTACATACACCTCTTTATTAGGAGTAGCTAGGGGGCTCAGTGGATGGAGTGCAGGACATAGAGTCAAGAAGAAAGGTCTTTCTGAGTTCAAATCTAGCTCAAATACTTCCTAGCTGTATGACCCTGGACAAGTCCCTTGATCCTGTTGGCGTCAGTTTTCTCATCTGTAAAATAAGCTAGAGAAGGAAATAGCAGACCACTGCAGTATCTCTGCCAAGAAAACCCCAAATAGCATCACAGAAGGTTGGACAATTCTGAAAAATGACTGAAGAACAAACAAGAACAACAACATACCTACTATATTCTGAGTATTGTGCTGACTACTAGAGATACAAAAAAAAGCAAAAGGTGGACTCTGCTCTCCAGGAGCTCCCAATGTCACTTCCATCTGGGAAGTCAAGACAATCTTTATGGAAAAGAGAAATTTTGGTCAGGACCTTTAGGAATAGGTAAGATATCTGTTGAAATATAAGTAGAACATTTCAGGGGTGAACTGTTTTGTGAGTAAAAGCATGTAGAGGGTAAAGAATCTGGAAGTTAAGGGATGGTTGAGGGGTGGCAGGAGAGCAACTATTCAATCTGACTGGAGTTAAGAGATCATTGTAGGGAACGATATGCAATAAGGCTGAAAAAGTGGATTGAACCATAATGTAAAGGGTTTTGAATACCAAGGAAAGGAGTCTGAATTTTATCTGAGAAACAGAAGATATCTGAACAGTGAAATGTCATCAGACCTTTGTATTAGGAAGAATTATCTATTAAAGCTTCTACCACATTTTCACATGATTAAAAAGCATAGAGTCAGTGCTTCCATTTAGTCAATTATTTTTAAAAGCAATTAATTAGTAACTAATTGTTAATTGGATAGAATATTTTAACTATCTTTTTAAAGGGAAAGAGATTGAAGCTGTGATTTAATGATACAAAAAATTCCTACAGCTTTCCATACTTATTAAGGTAACTTCTTCTACCAATAAAAGTTAGCAGATTCTTTGTAACTTAGAGTTTTGGAAAGTTATTAGTATGATTGAAAGGTTAGGTGACTGGCCTGGGGTCACACAGATAATATGTATCTAAGGCAGGACTTGAACCTACTAGCAATGATACTGTAAACATTCAAGAATTTTAAAAGTTCTATTTATCTACTGCACCCAATTTTACTTTGAAATTTTAGTCATTTTTCAAATTTTAGTGAAGTTAACTGAAAGCAATTTTCTAAATGACTTATTTGTTTCAGGCAAAGAATCAATGGTTTCCAGTTAGGTGGACATTCATTCCAATTATTAATAGGAAATGCATAAAATTAAAATGTTTAGTACCATCTTTAATATATTATAGTGATTTAGATGAATATTTAGATAGTTACCCAAAAAAGAGGTTAATTTGGATTGTATTCTTTCAGAGTTGCTTCACAAAGACTGTAGTAAAGTACATTACAGTAATTCTAGATGCCAATAAAATAGTGCCTCATTGTTCTTCATGGAAACTAGTGATGCATAATAATGCATGTCATTACAGGGAGTGAAAACCATTGGAGAAATCATTATTGCATTTTAATGAATGAGTTAAATGCCTGGGATTGTCAACCCTGGTTAAGGAATAATTATCAGAGAAAAATTAATTCTGGCATTCGGTAATTACTAGTCGAAATATTGCAAATTTCACTGAAAGGGCACTTTGTCTAAAATGTTTCCTGCTATCACAAAGGCCAGAACATCAAATCACATTATGTTTGGGGGAAATTTTATTATCCAATAATAGGATAATAGCTAGTCTATGTGCAGGGAAACATTCAAAGACTTAAAAGTGATTCTTGGACAATGTGATAGTCCTAATAACAATAATACTTTCCTCTATAGAACACATATTAATAATCCTTACAAATTTCTTCATAAAATTATGTCTGTTTTCCCAGTTTGAAAAAAAAGTATCAAGTGGCAAAACCTGTATTGCAATTAAATATTATACATATATATTTTACAATCACATAATCATAGAAATGAGCTTATTTACACTAATGACATGACCAGTTCAACTTTATGGAGACGACTACATTTTACATTTGCTAAGTCTTCAAAAATGATAAAGAAAAAAAAAAAGACGATAACAACCTCGAATGAACATTTGCTCGTTTATTTTGACAAGCATAGCATTTATATAATTCCTTTAGTAATTTGACCATGGGATAATATTAGACTATTAGACTTTCAATGATACATTAAGTGGTGTAAATTCATATGAGGTTATTCTGTGGTTTTCTGTACATAGTAAGACCTTAAATAAGTGAGATTTTTTTTTATATAGGAAGAAAGTTAATTTAAAAATTAAAAAAAAAACCTAATTCTCTTGAATCCCTACATTGGATCTTTAATTACGTGATTTGGAAATACTATCATTTGAAATTTTTATTGAAGCTCCCCTAGATGGCATGTAATCCAATTTATGTTAAACATGATAAAAAATATGCTGAATCTAAAAGAGGCATACATATTTATACAATTATCTTGCTGCACAAGAAAAAATAGATTAAAAAAGAGAGAAAATAAAATTCAAGCAAACCACAAGAAAAAGAGTGAAATGCTATGTTTTAATCCATCCTCAGTTTCCATAGTCCTCTCTCTGGATGTAGATGGCTCTCTTCATAACAAGATCATTGGAACAGGCCTGAATCATCTCATTGTTGAAAAGAGTTAACATCCATCAGAATTGATCCTTATATAATCTTCTTGTTGCTGTGTGCAATTATCTCCTGGCTCTACTCATTTCACTTAGCATCAGTTCATATAAGTCTCTTCAGGCCTCTCTGAAATCAATCTGTTGGTCATTTCTTATAGAACAATAAATGTTCTGTAGCCTTCATATACCATAACTCATTTTTGCACATATCATTTGAATTTTAAAAACAAGAACAAAGACATTAGCAAAGGAGATGTTTAGTATTATATAGAGTAAACAATCCATTGTATGATAGATCTTCCCAGAATCTCAGACTTGCAAGGCATTTCTCTTTTTTGTTGTTTTTTTTTTTTAATAAAGCTTTTTATTTTCAAAACATATGTACATATAGTTTTTAACATTCACTCTTGTGTTCCAATTTTTTCCTCCCTCCTTCCCCCCTCTCTTCCCCTAGACATCAAATAATCCAATATATGTTAAATATGTGCAGTTATTCTATATATATTTGCACAATTATCATGTTGCACTTGAAAAATCAAAAAGGAAAAAAATGAGAAAGAAAACAAAAAAGCAAGTAAACAATAACAACAAAAATAAAAATACTATGCTGTGATCCACATTCATTCCCCACAGTCCTCTCTCTGGGTACAAATGGCTCTCTCTATTAGAACTGGCCTGAATCATCTTGCTATTGAAAAGAACCACATGTACCAAAATTGATCATCATATAATCTTGTTGTGTGCAATGTCTCTTGATTATACTCAATTAGCATCAATTTTTATAAATCTCTTGGAAGGAATTTCAAAGGACAACTAGTTTAATCATCCCCTCTACAAACCTCATAACAAGTGAACGTATAACAGTCTAGCATCAGTTCTTTTTTTTTTTTTTTCAATATGAGAAATGTGCTATTACTTCAGGCAACCCATTTCATTGTGGATTGCTCTAATTGTAAGGAAATATTACCTTAAATTGAGTTAAAATTTGCCTTGAAAACTCCTCATTACTTCTAATTGTGCTTTCCAGAGTCCAATTTTCCTACATGACAATCCTTTGAATATTTGAAAGTACCTCTAAAGTAATTTCTTCTCCACTTTAATGAACCCAGTTCTATAGCTCAGCTAAGATTATGTATAATATAGACATACATATAATGCATACACACACACACACAAAGTATAACACTTTGACAACCTTTAAATATTGCATATAATATGATAGTAGTAGTAGTAATAGTTGTGGTAGTAATAGTGGTAGTGATGGTGATGGTGGTAATAGTAGTAGCAGTGGTAGTAGTGGTAGGAATAGTAGTAGTAGTAGTAGTATAGTCCTTGGGGAGCAATATGAAATGAATGATGGAACATATAGAAAGATATCTGCCTGATACAGCTCTTAATCCTCATAGAATCTGCCCCAGCACAAGAGAGTATTTAAGGAGAATCCAAGTCTGCATCTGAGAATGAAAAAAGTGAGGTGTCTTGTTTTAAGTGTAAATAAGATTTCAAGGCAAAGACATTTTAAAAAGTCAAAAATAGTTTTTAAAAATTCATTTGCAAATGAATAATTAATGTACTGATTACATAAAATTAATGTATTCATTAATGTCAAAACAATCTATTTAAGGATGGGTCTCACTTCAGAACACCTCTCACCTGGCTTCACTACTCTGAGACTTCTGACTTTTCACCATCCCCCAGTAAACTCATTATTGGGAAAACTTCATCTTATCATTACCCTCTATTCCTCTGATTAAAGGATGAAACTATGAATTATAAAACTTCTGTTTCAGAAGGAGGTTCAGCTTATATTTCTTATTTCTCACCTATCTGCATAAATATGTGATTTCTCTGCCTTCTGGGGTATTTTTACTGGCCATCTCCCCAGTCTTCCTATTTGTGATATTTTTCACTTTCCTTTTGTGTGTTGTTTTCCTACAAACTCCTTTGTGGCAGAGACTCTTTTTTAAAATATTTGTATCCCCAGTACTTAGCACAATGCCAGGCATAAAGTAGGAATTAATCAATATTTATTGAAATACTGAGATATGACTTGCCATGCCCCATTCTTGGAATGCACTCTCCAGATGAGAGAATTCTGGAAAGATTATGGAGTAGGTCAGAAAACTTTTGGCTCTACAAATTTCTTCTCCAAAGTAGGAAGAATATCCTCTAAGAGGGTAACAGCAGAAATAAACAAAACCTAAGACAATTTGAGAAGACTCTGGGAGATACCTGACCTTCAGGAATAGAAGTTTGAACTGAGTTAAGTGAAAACCCTTCCATGTTGACTCTGCATAATTAAGAAACGACAAGCCTTGGTTGGGGTTGGGGAACCTGGGGTTGGGAGGCAGTTTTAACTTTAGAAACTTTCATCTCACTGACAGGGTAGGGATTCTGAGGGTTGAGTAGGAAGAAGTATCTTCCACTGTCACATAAAGTGAAGCACAGTTGTGCTGACCAGACATCTGTAGGATTGAGAGATTACAGGAGGAGAAAAAACCAGTACATAGCTGGTGAATCCAGTAGTAGTGTTGGGGATTCATATGTCTGTGGGTAAAGTCCCTTGTTTCAGTTCCAGAGTAGAGAGTACAGCCATAATTTTATACCTAAGCAACTTCATTTGCCAGAGGCTATACCTTGAAGTGGAGAGGAGAGTCCTAAGTTGAACCCCAGGAGAAATCACAGAAAATAACAATAAGAAGGATATGAAGCTTGGGTTATCATTCCCCAAACCTTGGATTAGAACTTACTATTACACTATTAGCTACTAAAATAAAATAAAAATGAATAATCAAAGGAGAAATAATCCAACCATAGATAACTACTATGGGGATAGAGAAGATTTGGATTCATATTTTATTCATATTCATATTCAGAGGAAAATAATGGAATTAAAAAAGACTTTTTCAATGAAAAACATTAGGTGGTGGATCCCAAGCACAAAAATGTTCTTGGATAAACTTAAAAAGGACTTTAAAATAAAATGAGAGAAAAAAGGAAATTAGAAAAAAATAGCAGTAATCCAAGAGAATCAAGAAAATTGTTAAAAGGAAATCGACGAACTTGAAATCTAGAATAAAAAAATGTAAAGAAAAAAATAATTCCTTGAGAACAAGAATTGGGCAAAGGCAAGCTAATGTCATTCTAAGACACCAAAAATAATGAAATAATATCAATAAAATAAAACAATAAAAGAGAGAGGAAAAATTCTCATCAGAAAAACAAGTGATCTGAAGAACATGTGGAGAAGAAGTAATATTTATCAGATTAAAATTAAGAAAAAGAATCTTGATACGTATACCAAGAAATTAATAAGGGAAAATTGACTTGAAGTCATAGCAAAAGTTAAAAAAAATCACCAATCATCATCTGAAAGATATTTGAGAAGGAAAACTTTCAGGAATATCATAACCAAGTTTCAAAGTTCCCAGATAGAGGAGAAAATATTGAAAGCAACAAGGAAAAACAACTAAATATCATGGAAGTACAATAAGGATTACATAAGATCTAGTAGCTACTATCCTTGAAAGTCTATAGGTCTTGGAATACTATATATTATAGAGCAAAAAAGCTGGGTTATGAGCAAGGGTAACTTCCCCAGAAAAGTTAAGAGTAATCCTAAGTGAAAAAAAGAACATTTAATGAACTGAAAGATTTTCAGGTATTTGTAACAAAAAAAAAAAAAAAAGCAGAACGTAAGGGAAAAAAATGACATGTAACATCTAGGAACAATACAGGGTAAGTATTAAGGAACACAAGGCTAACTTGTTTACTTTTTACATGAGAAGATATTATAAAATATTTTCAGTATTCTTATGACTCATTATTTGAATAGTTTGAAAGAAATTTTTGCACTGAGCTGGATTTGATGAGGTGATTAAAAAAATAAAATTATCAAAAAAGATAAAAGGAGTAAGTAGCTTATATAAATGGGGCATAAAAGGGAAAAATGATACAGAAGATACTAGTGGGAGATGGCAGGTAGTATTGGAACCTTACTTTCATTAGCAATGGGCTAAAGAGGGAACAACATATATATCTAGAAACATATAAAAGTATTCTATATTCAGAAAGAAATGAGTGCAAGCCTATAGGGAGGAAGCATGATAAAGGAGAGAGTCATGAAGGGAAGGATAGGTTAAGAAACAAGAAGAGGGCAAGGTAGCAGGTAAAAGTAATGCAGAAAAATGAGGAGAGATAGGAAGAGGGTGAGAAGGATAATGATAAAAAAAATAGGAAGAAGGAAAATATACAAAAAGTAATTGTAGCTGATAATTTGAATAAGACAAATTTACCCATAAAATAGAAACTGATAGCAGATGAAAAACTTGAATTCAACAATATATTGTTTTCAGGAAATTCCATAAAAATGAGAGATATACACAAAGATAAAATAAAGGTCAGGAGTAGAATTTATTATGTAAAAAGGCAGGAGTAATAATTATGATCTCAAAGTAAGAACAAAAAATAAATTTAATCAAAAGAGAAAAATTAGGAAAGTAAACTGACAGCAATATTGTTTCAGACCATTTAAAATAACTAGACAGTATAAAATACTTGAGAGTGTACCTGCCAAAACAAACACAAAACATGTGTTGGTAAAGCCAATATTATTTTTTAAATGACAGTTTTACCTAAATAATGTATTCATGTTATCCAATTAAATTACTAAGAAAATATTATACTGAGTTAGAAAAAATAATAAACTTAATTTGGAAGAACAAAAGTTGAGGAACTTCAAAGAAACTAGGGAAAAAAGATATAAAGAAAGCAGATTTGGCAACAACAGACCTTAAACAATATATGGTGAGAGCACTGTTTTAATTTAAAGTCTTCTTGCAGAGGCAGAGCCAAGTTGGTGGACAGATAGTAGAGTAGATAGGTCTTTGTCTCAGCTCTTCCTGGTTTCCCTTAGATCAATACCATATTAAGCCTCTGAACTGCTTTTAGAGTAATAGAAAATATAAATATTTGGAGTGTAATAAATTTCTAGCAAGAGATATTTTGGAAGAATTTCAGAAAAAAAGTCTATTTCAATGGTGAGTGCAGGTTCAATGCAGAGATCCAGAGTACTATGATATCCCAGTACTGGGAGATTCTACCAGGAGGCTATTAGCCAAAATACAGCAGCATTGGCAACTTTGTCCTGGTTCAGAAGCCAATAGATCAGTAGACTAACTTTGAGATATCTAATGAAACTATAAAAGGCAAATAATGAGCTCCTGAACCCCAGAATAATGCATGACTTGGCCACCCCCACCTCACACAGGGAAGAAGTCAACAACACTGTCCCCAGGACAGCGTAAAGCCACTGTCGCCTATAGAGTAAGCTTGAGCCAATCTCCTCTTTGTTCCTCTCTCCTCTGAGCAGAACTCAACATTTAAAAATTAGCAAAAAAGCAAAAGGAATTCTTATCGTAGATCGCTTTTATGGAGACAAGAAAGAACAGAACTCAAACTCTGAGGACACTAAAGACACATCATCTCCAATGAAGCCCCAAAGGGTGACATGAATTGGTCTCCAACTTACAAGACTCTCTTGGAAGAATTCAAAAAGGATCTTAAAAGGGAATTAGCAGAAAAATGAGGAAAGGAAATGAGAACTTTGCAAGAGAGTTTGGAAAAGGAAACAGAGAAATTGTCTGAAGAAAACTCCTTTAAAAATAGATTTAAAGAAATGGAAAAGCATATAATTCCTTAAAAAATAGATTTGATGAAATGGAAAGAAACCAACTCATTGAAAAACAGAAATTGTGAAATGGAAAAAAAGTAAATGAACAAAAGAACTCATTTAAAAGTTCAATTGGCCAAATGCAAAAGAAGACAAAAAAGCTAACTGAAGAAAATAATTCACTAAAAATTAGAATTGAATAAATGAAAGTGAATGATTCAAGAAGACATCAAGAATCAGTCAAATAAAATAAAAGATAGAAAAAAATAGAATAAAATATAAAATACCTCATTAGAAAAAAACTGACCTGTAAAATAGATCTAGGAGAGACAATCTAAAAATTACTGGACTTTCTAAAAACCATGATGAAAAAAGAGCCCAGACATCATTATTCAGAAAATCATCAAAGAAAACTGCCCTATTATTCTAGAACCAGACGGTAAAATAGCCATTGAAAGAATTCATTGATCACCTCCTGAAAGAGATCCTGAAATGAAAACTGCAAGGAATATTGTAGCTAAATTCCGGAAATATCAGATCAAAGAAAAAAAATTAAAATTAAAACCATTTCTAGTTATATGAAAAAATGAAAATAAATCATTATTGATCAGAGAAATGCAAATTAAGACAACTCTGAATTACCACCACACATCTTTCAGATTAGCTGAGATGACAGGAAAACATAAAGATGAATGTTGGAAGGGATATGGAAAAAGTGGAACACCGATACATTGTCGGTGGAATTGTGAACAGATTCAACCATTCTAAAGAGCAGTTTGGAACTTTGTCCAAAGGGCTATCAAACTGTGTCTACCCTTTCATAAAGCAGTGCTTCTACTAGGCTTGTATCCCAAAGAGATCATAAAGAGGGGAAAGGGACCCACATGTTGAAAAATATTTGTTGCAGCCTTTTTTTGTAGTGGCAAGAAACTGGAAGCTGAGTGGATGTCCATTAGTTGGAGAATGGGTGAATAAGTTATGGAAATGGTCAGTAGGATGATATAAGAGAAGCCTGGAAGGACTTACATGAATTGATACTAAGTAAAGTGAGTAGAAGTGGGAGAACATTTTACACAGCAACAACAAGATTTTACAATGATCAATTTTGATGGGCATGTCTCTTTTCAACAGTGAGGTGATTCAGGCCAGTTCCAATGGTCTTGTGATAAAGAAAGCCACCTGTACCCAGAGAGATTATTGTGGAATGTTAGAATTCTTAAGGTGCTGGAATTGATAAGCACTTCAGGAGATTCACAAGTCCAGGAGATTCACAAGTTCAGTGGAGGAGATTCACAAGTTACAGCTCCCACAATCCTACTCTTAGAGGAGGAGTCAACCTTTGAGTTCACATCTTTAAGAGAGCATATATAAGGAGCTCCCACAAGACAACTAGAGACTTTTGGGAGATTGAGAAGCCAGGATTCAGTTGGGCAGAACAATGATTCAGAGAGAGTTGGAGACTGAAGCTGGCAGAGGCAAAAGCTCTAACAACAAGAGCTCTTGGAACCAAGGAGAGAGATAGGACTCTAAGAAAGCTAACCGGGCTATTTTGGAAGAGAAAATAAAGGACTGGACTTTAACTCCTGGCTGCATTTGGGGTGATTATTATATTGAACTGAAATGAAGGCTGCTCTCAGAAGCTCCCCAAGAGACCTGCTCACAGAGAACAATTATATTTGAGAAAAGAGAACATTACAGGGGAGACTGAGTATAGATAACAACCTAATATTTTCAGCTTTTCATTGTTGTGTTCTTTCTTTTTATTTTCTCACTTTTTTCCTTTTTTATTTTATTTTTCTTGTCCAGAATGATAATTGTGGATATATATATATATATATATATATATATATAAATTGCACCTTTAACAAATATTGGCTTATTTGTTATCTAGAGAAGGGGGTGAGGAAGATGGAGGAAAAAACTTTTGGAACACAAGGTTTTGTAAGGGTGAATGTTGAAAATTTTCTATGCACATGTTTTGAAAATAAAAATTTTAATAAAAGAGAAATAAAGTTGTCTTGTATAAAGAGAACTTATGTGGCCAAGAATAAAAGGAAGGAATGAAGAAAATGGTAGAGGGAACTTTGTCTATTAAAGTGTTAAAGACAGGACATGTCTGGGTCGGAAAATTACTGTGATGTAGGAAATGATGAGCTGGTCAATTTAGAAAAATATCAAAAGACTTGAATTTTTGAAGCAAGATGCTATCATACTTCAGAAAAAATGAGAAATAAGTAGAAATGAGTATAGTATAGACTTGTATATATATGTATGAATATATATGTATATTTATCTTTGTGTATGTATGCATGTATATATATATATATATATATATAATATGTATGTATGTGTGAGATACACACATTCATTCATATATCTGTGCTTAATTGTATCCTTCTTTAGGATGGGAGGTAGAGGGAAAAAATAAAGGAAAAAGGTATCAGCAAAGAAGAAAGGAAAACCCATAAGGGAGCAAAGAAATGCTGGACAGTTATGAATTATGGGTGGTATTTATTATGTAGGTTTTCTTGAAATGGAAATTTATTGTTTTATATTGAATCTTGTCTTATGTTCTACTGTGTATGTGTCACTGATATTTTATTTTATTTTCTCAATTTGTATTTAAGTTCAAAATAAATTTTAAAAATTTACAAAAAATAAGAAAATATGAAAAAAGAGGGATGCTCTATACCCTTTCCTCCCTTCAACTCATGGAATCCCTGTCTTCTTTCAAGATACAGGTCAAATACTAAATTTTACAGGGTGACATTCCAGAACACCCCACTTACTAATGCCTTCCCTAACTAGCTTTTAACTACTTTATATTAATTTTGTATTTATTCTGTTCATAAATATTTTGTTGGCATTTACATATGCACCTTTTTTATCTTCTATAGTTCGTTAAGAGTAAAGACTATTTATTTTGTCTTTGTATTTCAGTACCTAGAATAATACCTGGTAGCCATTTAGTATATAATATACACTTATTCATTAATGTCATCTCTTCTTACATCTTTGGTAACTCCTACTTGTTTATAGGAAAGAAGGAGGAGAAAACTCCTTACTCTGGCATTTAATTGGACTCCTACCCTATCTTAAAAGTCTTATTTCATAAAACTCCCTTGCTTGGACACTATATTCTGGTCATACCAGACTATTAGCTGTTCCTTGAACTTGATAATCCTCCTTTTGCTGTAGTATTTTCATACTGTTGTTGTTAAATCTTATTTTTCAGTTGTGTCCAATCCTTTTTGGGATTTTCTCGGCAGGGATATTAGAGTGTTTGCCATTCCCTTCTCCAGCTCATTTTACAGATGTGGAAAATCTGAGACAAACAGGGTTAAGCAACCTACCCATAATTCTAAAGTAGTAAGCTGATGTCAGATTTGAACTAAGGAAGATGAGTCTTCAGGCCCAGAACTCTACTCACCATTCTACTTTGCTGGCCTAGCTACTCATATCTGTATTAACAACTCATATCTGTTTCTCAGAAACGTTTTCCTCTTTCAAATCTCATCTTTGAATGATTTACTCTATGAAGCCTTCTCTGATGCACTTAGTTATTAGCATTACTGGCCTCTTTGATTATCCTAGCATCCCATGTGCTTTTGTAAATGTGCTGTACATTCAGAGAGAACATAAGTTCCTAAGGATAGGAATTATTTCATTTCTATCTATATACTTAGCATCTAGCATAGTGACTTGCACATATTAGATACAAATAAATATCTCTTGAATCAAACTGATGCTTTCCCTAGTTGATAATTATTATCTTGGCATTGTTAGCAATTAGTTTGATTGTTCATGAAAATAACAAAATTGAATATTTTCAAATGTTCTATAAAATATACTTTCTATAAGTCAAATAATTTCTTCCCAATGTCCTTTCCCCAAATCATTCTAAATTCATGAAATTTTATTCATAACTTATTAGAATTAAAATTTCCTTTAATGATTTAACATTCTAAGAAATATTCTAATTTTTCTCCTAAGATAAAAGTATTAAAATATAGAAAATTGTCAAATTAACAAACAGTTACTTGGTGAATAATTGGAATAATTGGGAGTTAAATTTGTGATTACAAATTTGAGGAAGTTCTCCTCTGGAATACATGGGTAATTTAAATTCAATTTCAAGGACTACAATTGAGTACAGGTTGGAACACTTGCTTTACAAGTTTGGAAATTAGAAATAGCTGGTGTTCTGAAGACTCTATCGGATAATGTGTATTGAGTGTTTTCCCCAGGTAAAATGTAAAATTGTTAAAATTTTTATTCTGCCTTATACCAGTAAGAGCAGCATCCTTAATGTCATAATTCTACTGCTTATATTTAAGCATATCCGACAAAAAATTCATTGTGGTTTCAAATCAGGTGGACATTTTATCTCAATGTTTAACTGTAAGGTTAAGATCCAGAAAAACCAAATTTCTGTGTCACACATTGACTCAAATATGAACTGGTGTAATTATACAAGTTAAAAACATGATGGATAGATATAAACCCTAAAAATCTTAACCATAATCTCTGACTGAGATGAACTAAGAGAAAATAGAGGGAATAACAAAACAGATTTATTCACAGGATTACTGATCATTGTTTAATTAAACTAGAACCAGTTACTAAATACTTAATATGGTAGAAGGTTTAAACTAATCCCAGGAGTTACAATGTATTGTGCACAAAATGCTTAAAATATAGTTAGAAAAACAAGACCAATACACATGAAATCCTTCTAAAGCAATGTAATTCATTATCTAATTGTGCTAAACATGGTAAGTGTTAAGTGGTTACCAGTGATATAGATATAGATATAGATATAGATATAGATATAGATATAGATATAGATATAGATATAGATATAGATATATAGATATATAGATATATAGATATATAGATATATAGATATATAGATATATAGATATATAGATATATAGATATATAGATATATAGATATATAGATATATAGATATATAGATATATAGATATATAGATATAGAGACTGATACTATATAATTGAAAAAAAAATATTGTAAACTCATTCTCCTACAGCTAGGTCAGAAAGTCAACCCCTCAGGATTTGGGGAATATTCTTAAAAAATTGAGATCGAATGATTTCTTTTAATGCTTTCATTTCAAGTCACTATTGCAATATTTCCCCCCTACTCTTAACTACTACTCATTGTCTCCAATTCTATTTAACCAGTTAACATTAATTGCTTTTTATAAAAGATATTTGCTGCAGATATATACCAATAACAGAAGTATAAACATTCCTCTACCCTCTCCCTACAATAATCGAGTGAGAATGGAGAGAAAATAACATTTCCACATAACAATTAGCCAATTTTCTAGTTAAATTTCAAGTTTCTCTATTTCTGGCTTAGGTCTGTCCCTAAAGACCTTTAGGTAGAGAAATCCAAAGTAACTTAGAAGTTTTATGAATGAGTCTGGAATTGATCTCTTTAGTGACTTTGCACAATATATCAGCAAAGGCCAGTAGCCTGATCCCTGGAAACTTTACCATCATGGTTACTTGAATATATTACAACTCAGTGGAGGTTGTCCAATACTACTTTCATTCCAATGCAAATGAATGATTCAAAACCTAAGATATCACGGTTCAACAAAGGGAAAAAGAGAAACCATTCTCTCTTAGTGAACAATTAGTAACTGTGCAAGCAAGGCAGAAAAGTTAAACTTCTTTAGCTAGAGAAACCAGAGAAAGTCTTTAAACACAAACTATAGCCTCTAGAGTTAGTTTCCTTCACACTCTTAAAAAGAAACATTCTTCCCTAACTAAACTGTCTTCAAGAAAAAAGTTCAATTGTAAAGCCATTAATTCAGATCCTGTTAAATCAGAATTTATAATTCTGTGTCATTCTTTCAGCGTTCTAGGAATACCACTGAGAAGCTGGGGGAGGAGGGAGGAGTTGCTTCCTTCAATGATATAAATTCAAGCTATGATTTATGATGATCTTTTTAGTTATAAGATAATTTTAGAGCTAGAAAGAATATTAGAAGACATAGACAATCCCCTGATTTTATAGATGAGAAAATTGAGACCCAAAGAGATAAGTAACTTGCGGGGCAGCTAGGTGGTACAGTGGATAGAGCACCAGTCATGAAGTCAGGAGGACCTGAGTTCAAATTTGATCTCAAACACTCAACACTTTCTATCTGTGTGTCCCTGGGCAAGTTACTTAATCCCGATTATATCAGGAGAGAGAGAGAGAGAGAGAGAGAGAGAGAGAGAGAGAGAGAAGAGAGAGAGAGAGAGAGAGAGAGAGAGAGAGAGAGAGAGAGAAATTTACTTAAAGTGAAATAGCTATTAAAGGAGTGAAACAGATCCTCTGACTCTAGGGCTTGTGTTCATCATACTTACCCACCCTTCTGCCTCTATTCCACCATAGTTAGGGTGAAACATACATGCCTTTGGACAGTTATGAAGAAGAATGTTGAAAAACAAATTAACATTATTAAGAAGATATTCAGGAGCAATATTTAACCTACTTCAGAAAGTTAAGATCATTGAATATTTTAGCAACATCATTTGAATCAATGTATAAATTTCTCTTTGACATTCAAAGCCTTTTACAACCTTCTTATATGTTATTCCTTTTGAATACATGGAGTATAGTCAAAATGATCTTTGTGTTCTTTATACATGATACTTCCATCTCCTAACTCCTTATCTTCTCTCTAGCTGTTCCTCCTTCCCTCTTACCTCCATCTCATACTTTTTCTAACATGCAACATTAAGTATGACAGTACATAGAGGCTTTCCCAATCTCAGAACTGCTCCTTCCAAATCACCTTATATTTATATCTTTTTCTATAAGTACTTAGCTAATGCCAATAATCTTTTAGATACTGTATAAGTTTCATTGAAAAAATAAAAAGAAGACATGATAGATATTTTTGAGAAGTTTATGATCTCATCAGAATGGAAAATAGTTCAAACACTAAACATTAAGTGGCTACTATGTGTCAGGCTAAGCACTGAGAAGACTCTCCCCCCGAAAATGTAAAAGATTGTCCCTGTCCTCAAAGAGATTACAGTCTAATGCATTAGACATCATGCAAATAAATACATACAAAGTGAACTACGTACAGGATAATTAAAAAATATTGAGGGAAGGCACTGGAATTATAAGAGCTTAGGACAGAAATCCTGTAGAAAATGGGATTTCAGTTGGTATTTAAAGGAAAGCAGAGAAGTCAGGAGTTGGATTGGAGGAAAGATGTTCCTGATGTGAGGTGTAGTTAGAGAAAACTTTTAGAGCTGAGAGATGGAGTAATGGAATGTCTTATTGGTTGTGCAGCCAGGAGGCCATTGTCATTGGACTGAAGAATATGTGTTGGAGAGTAGGGTGTAAACACACTGAAAAGGTAGTATGTGGCTAGGTTATAAAGGTCTTTAAATGCCAAATAAATAATTCTGAATTTTTTTTACAAGAAATAGTTCGGTAGTAATGTAATTCTGTAGAATGTAGGGATTTTAATTCAAAAGTACGATCATTTTATTATCTTTATAAACCCAGATTCAAGCAAATGACTTTGCTATACAGAAGATGCTTAACAAAAGATCATTGACTCATTGTTTGATTGAAAAACCAAAGGAAATGAGTGTTACTAGCTAATTAAGAACTTCTGGGGGGGGGAGTAGTAGAAAGGTTTCTAGGTAGCATTGGATCATAAAAATCATAGATTTAGAACTTGAGAGAACCTTAAAAGTCATAAGGTCCAATAACCTCATTTGACATATGTGGAAATTGAGGCTCAGAGTAATTAAATGCTTTTCTTAGAATTACCCTGTTTGGTAAGGATCTGAAATAGGATTTAAACCACCTCCCTTATTCCAAATCCAGGATTATATCAAGTTATCTCTAAAAAGCAAAAGCCTACAGCATATTAATTCCCAGACAAGCTACCATTCCAAGTATTAGCCACGACTGATGTTATTTACTTTCCAAAATCAAATGTCTTTAGGGTAGTATGACTATGGATAATGGGATACTTTTGTTTGGTTGGTATCCAGTTCATAGGCAAATGCATAAAAGATATGTGATTTTTTTTTTAGTTTCAGTAAATCTCCCAGGATGGGAAATGTCTTCAGGAACCACATGAAACCAACTTAGTAAGTAAATCTTAGATTGTGGTCTAAAATACAAAATTTAACACTTGCCCCAAGTCTTAGGGACTGATAGATGGTGCATTCTGTTGGGCCTGGGGATAGGAAGACTCAACTCCCTGAGTTCAAATCTGGCTTTGCACCTTAGGCAAGTCACTTAGTCCCCTTTTCTTCAGTTCCCCCATCTGTAAAATGAGTTAGGGATGGATATAGCAAACCATTTCAGTATCTTTGCCAAGGAAAAGATATCATGCAGTTTTGTACATGTCTCTGGACAACAATTACAGATTAAGAGTTACTACATTTAAGATTAGATTTGAACCTAGAACTAACTCCAAGCTACCTATCTATTCATAATATTAATAGATAGCCATCATATTCCTTCAACTCCATCTTTTAAGGATAATTTTATCTCATAATTTTAGAGTCTATGAAATGAAGAATATTAGGCCTCTGTTGTTTATGTTATGAAAACTGATGTCTTCATCTTGGTGGTAATACCATGCATGGCTTCTTTGAATGTTGAAAGATTATGGCAAATCATTTAACTTTGTACTATACAAATATGTATATGGGTCCTGATGTTGCCACTGACATGGCATATATTTACTAAAAGCATTTGTTAAATGTTGACTTGAGCGTGGTAGCGATCTAAGTCATAAAAAATATTATACAGCCATAGTCCCTACTCTATCAGCCTTATCCACATATAGGAAAGAAATATTGCAAACTGCAACAAGTTATTCTGAAGCAAGATATGATGCAGTAGAAAGGGCAATGCTCCAAGCATCAAATGACCCAAATTCTGGTTCTGATACTGTCAGTAATGAGCTACAAGACCTTGGCTAAGTCACCTTCATGGAATCTCTCTCTGTTTTAATTTCTTCATTTGCAAAATTAGGGATATGTAAGACTTAAATGACATTTGATTTGAAATGCAGCCAGTTATGTGGGGAAAAAACACAGTTTTACCAACAGCCTGGGATTTTTGTTGTTGTTGTTGTTGTTGTTTGTTGTTGTCTTTTAATTAATTTTAACAACCAGAATTTTCTTTCTAGGGAAAAAATGTAACCAAAACATAGAAATTTAATTTATATTATTGACTTTTTTATTCATCACTTTAAGTCTAGCCAATCAGCAAACCAAGGAATCATTCCCTGACTTGTGTTTGCTGATTTTCTGATGTATAAATACTTGCCCCTAAAATTTAACAGTTGACTCTCTTGAGCCAATTGGAATTGATTTCAATAATCTCTATTTTACAGCTGTAGGTTACATCTATAAATTTCCTGACTTCTTAGGCATTATTATATGGTTCTGTACTGTTGTTGATGATTGTTTGAAGTGATAATATGAGAGTTAGACTCTGTGCTTGTGAAAGTGTGTATGTGCATATGTATGAGTGCATTGTACATATATGTGTGTGTTCATGTGCATGTGTGTGTGTGTGTGTTCTGAGTGGAGACTATATATTGGAGATTATATATGAAATGAGACAATGCTGAGGTTGGAGAAATTGGGTTAATTCAGAGAATAGAGGTACAAATCAAAAGCTAAGGATCAAGGCAAATGAGTGAGGTTGTATTCATTTATGGATTCTATGTTCAAGAATGGAATGACTAAGTGAGTGAGCATGAGATCTTGGTGTGAAACTAGCAAAGTGACATCTAGTTCATGTAAAAATGGGACTGCTAATATATCTATAAGAATCCCTGCAGGCTCATACGAATTTACTTTTAACATGCAATATTACCTATGTTTCACCATATATTTATTTACTTTATTAAATATTTCTCAATACATTTTAATTTGGTTCTGTGTCAGTCTGCATGTTGACCCCTCTGTCATAGAAGATTTATGGCTTTTTCCAAGACTTACAGCCTGGAGCATCATTGGTGATGTCATGTTATTGTTTCTTTCGGCCCATGTCTTGAGGAAAATAATTACATGGCACAATGGAGACAAAGTAAGAAAGGTTCAGAGGAAAGTTCCTTTACCTTCTTACTTGTTGTTGCCTGGCCACTTGTTTTAATTGTATCTGCCTCTTCATGATCTCATTTGAGGTTTTCTTGGCAGAGATAACTGGAATATTTGCTATTTCCTTTTCCAGTTCATTTTACAGATGAAGGAATTGAGGTAAACAGAGTTAAGTGACTTGCCCAGGGTCACATAGATAGTAAGTATCTGAGGCCAATTTGAACTCAGGGATATGAGTCTTCCTGACTCCAGTCCCAGTGCTCTAGCTACTGAACCACTTAGATGGCCCACTTTCCTCAGAAAATGTATCTTTTTGGAGGTGGGAAGAAAATGAGGAGCTTAGACTATGTGAACTACACAATTCTCTCATGGTACTATGAATGTACTATGAAAAAAACAATATTTTGGAGACAAACCTTTGCTGTAATCTTGCCTCAATACTAACTAATGGGTGATTTTTGGCAAGTTGTTTAACATTTCTGGCCCCATATCCTCATCTATAAAGAGAGGGTCAGACTAGAGAGCTTCTGAAGTCCTTACCCCCTTTAGATCTGACTTTAAGTATGTATTATGATCTTTGTCATATTAACAATGTCATGATCTTCAAGTAAATTGTAATCCTATGATTTTTATGATGAGAAAAAGTAGGCACTTTCAGCGTCATGATCATATTGAGGAAATGAAAGTCAGATTTGTCACAATGGAAGTCTTTGTATCCCTGGCCCAATGGAATGGGGAGAGAAGTCCATCTGTCCTATCTGTGTGTGGTTCAGGAAAGGAAGTGTGCTATTGTACCCAGTAGAGGCAGCATGGATGGATACCTTAAGTTCAGGAGAAATTACTTTCTTCTATTTCTACTTGAAACTAAAAAAGGACCTTTCAAAACTTCTCTGAAAATGAGTAAAAACAATTTCAAAATGAAAAGAATAATACTGAAGTAATCAGGAAGCACAGCCATTTCCCCTCCAAAAGACAAATTCTGACTACTTGTGTTTCTAATCACCAAGTGTAGAATGCCAAGGTCAAAGTTAGCAGAATCCTCTGCCATACTTCCTATGCCAATGCTACAAAGGGTTAATTAGTGTCATAGCCTGGTTCCTTCTTTACTCACAGAGTGGTAATCCAGATACAAAGAGACAATGTGGGTCTTTGTCAGAGGCGCTGTCGTCTCATTACTTGTTCCTCACATATTTCTGGTGACATCTCAGTAATTGGATGCATAAGCTGCCAGACACTAGTGCTCCCCCAGCTCCTTTTCTACTTGCTGTTTCCCAGCATATCAAATTTTTGTTGCTGTTTGTGTTTAGAGTGGAAAGGGGAGAGGGATAGGAGGACTGTAACCATGTTTTCATGGTTTTTAATGTTACATAATGTTACATAAAGCTTGTCCTGAAAACATGTTACTCTTCATACTTCCCCCACTGGAAAGATGGCAGTCACATGCTCATGCTTGAAAGAGCCTTTACATTCTAAACAGGAATTTTCAGGCCAGTCAATTTTGAAAAGTACAATAGCAATATGTCCCATAGTGATCATATCTGTATTACCTTTGCTCAGAATTTTTGCTTTGGGCACTGGAAACTTGTGCAATGTATGCTTTGGCTCGGGGAGATTTGTCTTCTTATCACTGATAATGCAAGTTTCAAAGAGAAGAGAAACCACTAAAAAGCAAAAGCTCTTAGTTTCTCTTCCAGCAAATCACTCTGCAGTTTGTGGCTTCATGACTCAAGGAAACTGACGAAGTTCAGATCAGTATTAGTATGTCTGTACACTTTAAAAAACATTTAAAAAATAATAAAAATGGATTTTATTTTTTTTTCAAATAACAGTTTAGTATAATAGCAAATGGACACTATATCCAGGAATGGAGGGAAAAATAATTAGTAAGGGTTCTGAGTGCCCCTATACAGTTTTGCTCTTTCCTGTTTGGGGATAATTGTTCCAGTTAGTCTCTAAGGCTTCTAGATGAAATATAAACTCATTTAAGATTTACCTTTTCACAAGCTTTCCTTTCTAGTCTTCTTAAACCTTACTCTTCTTCCTACTTGATGATCTTGCCACAATTGAGTCCTTGCTGTTTTCTACCCAAGACTGTTACTTCATCTCCCTTTTTCTGTGACTTTCTACTAACTCTTCCCAGTGACTGAAATGCAGTCCCCTCACCTTCATCTCTTGGAATCTCTGGTTTCCTTTAAAATTCACTTCAAGCTCTATCTTCCATAAAAGGTATCTCCTCAGACTCCCAGAAGCTACTTCATTTTATATACAATATATATATATATATCCCAATATGTGTTCATACTGACTCCTTCTCTTGGAACATAAATCCCTCAAAGGAAAGGGCTATTTCATTTTGGGCTTTGTATTCCAACAGTAAGCACATATTGACATATAGTAAACACTTAATTATTTTTTAATTTTTTATTTATTGAACTAAATACAAAATAAGAAAGAACAGAATAGAAAAAAAGAAAGACATAAAAGAAAAATAATCATAAAAATAATGTCATGTCCTTATCAAAACATCAGGGAGGATTCAAAATATATATAACAATAAATTTCCATTTCAAGAAAGCATATATAATAATAGAGGAAATTATATTCATGAGTGTTCAAATTTTCTTTGCTTCCTTGTAGGTTATTCTTTTGTTCTCTGCTGGACAGTTTTTACTTTATTCATTTTTTCCCTTTCATCTCCACCACCACCCGCAAGCAAGCTATAGTTAAGCACAGATATATTTATATATTCCTACATATATACAAACATACAGACACATACACATATATACATTCACTTCTATCCACAAATCCACAAATATACATATATCTATATAAACACATGCATAGACGTACATGCATACATATCTATATATATCCAGACATATGTATATATATGTATATGTATATGTACACACACATATGTATGCATTCATCTATATGTAAACATACATCTAAAACAATATTAGTGTGGCTGACATATAACATAGATCTCTTTCTTGACTGAATCTTAAATTTGACTTCATCTGAGATCAATGATTACTAGCCCTACTTTTTTTTCTAACAAATTCTACTTCTGATTCTTGTTGTACTGTTTCTGTATATTTCTCTATTTCCTCTCTGCTAATTCTTCTACTTTAATTCTGCTTTTTAACTTTCCTTGCTATTCCTTAAACTCCCCTCACTCTTGAATCCCTTTTTTAATCTTCTCTCCCCATTCTTTCCTTCCCTCTAATCCCATTCATCTACATATTTTACCCCACTCTTTTTCCTTCCTTCCACAGTGGATAAAGCACCAGCCCTGAAATCAGGAGGACCTGAGTTCACATCTGGCCTCACACACTTAACACTTCCTACCTGTGTGATTCTGGGCAAATCATTTAACCCCAATTGCTTCCTGATTCATTTAAATGTAAATAATTACTTTAAAAAGCATAGTTTTTATTGATATTTAACATGTTCTTAAAAACCGTCACTGAGTTTTAGTAAGTAAATATCATCTGAATTTTAAAGGGCTTAATTGAAGAGAACACTATATGTGTTTTTGAAATGGTTGTCAAAAGTCTGTAAATGTTTATTTTTAAAAACCATTTTAGAATAAGTATGGTGATGGTAGTCCAGGCCTTACTGTAAGATTCAAATTTGTCTTTTATGGCCCCAGCTCATGAGTGGCTTCTTAAGTTTTGAAGAAAATGCCATTATGGTTTCATTTTATGTTCACTTTCTAAAAAATGAAAACAAAAAATAAAAATGAAACCTGGTAGGCTATGCTATTATTGTGAAATTGCAATTTCCTCACAGAGAAGATGCTTTAAGCACATTTGATTTTAAATAGTTATTCAGCAAGTGTCAGATCATGTAAAGTAGTATTAATTTTTCATGTCATCTAATTTATGCATCAAGTTCATCTACACTCATGTTATTTCTTTTGTACCCAAACACATGATAAAAAGTGAAATTCTTAAAAATCTAATAAAAACTAGTCTGTCTGAAGGACATCATTTTGCTTATACAAGCCTTACCTAGAAATGAAATGTAATATTATGAGGATTATATGGATAAAATTTTGTACAAAAAATTAGCTTATATACCTTTTAAGGGACTTGAATGATTTTCTTTTTGTGTTATAAAAGGCTGTCACAGAAGTAAACATGTATTGGCCCCTATAATTAAAAAAATATAACCAAACGTGTTGCCTTACTCTTATCAGTTCTATCATATCTTCTTAGTTGAATATTAAGTATAATTGGCTTTGAGGCAGAAACTAAAATCAACTGGAAGGACAATGAGTCCAGTCATTTGGTCAGTTTTAATGACCAGTGTGCATCATGACATGGCCAATATGATTGGCTATGAAATGAACCAATAGCTTATTGCAGACCAGATAGCAAATCAACTGCTGTAGAGTTGACTCATTGTTCTCTTTTAAACATGGCCTCATTCCAGATGAGCAATTTCTTAATAATACAGGACCAAAGAATCTGACATAGTGCAATAATTAGAAGAGAAGTTACTTTGGCAAAAGATAAACGTGGCAAGGAACTAGCTCAAACTTTTAGCACTATATAGATGGATGAGTCCCAAAAGGAACAACAAAAATATCTTTTGGCTTCCTATAAAATATCTGAAATTGTTGCTGTAATGAAATATGTCACTGTTTTCCTTTAACAAGGTGACTAGCCCAGGGTCTCTCCACTATTGAGTGTCTGAGAATGAATTTGAATTTAAGTCTTCCTGATTATTTGCCTAGTTCTCTACCTAGTTCTCAGTCATCCAGCTGCCCAATTACAACTTCATTGCCTATTACTCCTGCTGATGGATTTTGTATCTCAGCCATTGCATGGGATATGTTACCTTCTGCCTCAATGTCTTTTTATAACTTGCTACCCACATATGGGACACTCAATGTTCCTCCTGATGTTCACTTTTTAATATTTCTATTTCCCATCAAGCCTCAGCTAGAAGGCTGCCTCCAACAAAATGTTTAAATTTTTTTGATTTCCTCAGTTGTTCCTAATGAACCTCTTCAGAATTACTTTGAATTTATTTTGTATAGGAAAGGAGATTATATGCCCATAATTTCATTTGCATAAAATTGCTAGATAAAGAAGTTTTCTCTATCAGGTCAGCACTTTTTCTGTAGTATTATAGCATTAGAGTTGCCTAGAACAGAGAGGCTCAGTAATTAATATAGATCCATACAATCATTATATGTTTAAGGCAAAATTTTAAATTAAGTCTTCCTGATTTCCATCTCTCTACCAATTGTACAACCCAGCCTCTCTCTTTTAATATGTATTTTGTATCATGTGTCTTAAAACTCAAAGTACAGCTTCAAGCTTTAATAGGTGTCATTTTCACCCAGTGGAAAATAAGTTTATTATTATATTATATTATTATAAGACTTATTTTTGTATCTCCAGTATCTGGCACTGATTGTTAAACTAAGTTGAATTGAACTGAATGAATTACCCCAACTTTTCCAGGGTACTTCTGAACCCATAGTCATAAGACAGCCTTTTTAGAAATATCCTTTCAAAGCAAGAATATTGTAACTGAGAGCTAATCCATACCGACAGTTTAACCAATCTATAGACTCACAGAACTTTGAAATTCATCAGGGACATTAGAGACCATGTTGTCCCATATTCTTATTTTATAGATGAAAAAACTAAGCCCCTAAAGATTAAACAATTTGGTCCTTGTTAGACTATTAATATTATAGCTTACTTGTCTCTAAAACAAACTTCCTGATTGTTAGTACACTGAGTTTTTTCATGATAAACCTTTTTCCCCATGAAACTTGATGCTTAAAAACATTGATTCAATCAAAGTGGAAGTGGCAGCATATAACAATGATGACATTAATTGTTTTTAGTGATTTTCGGTTATTATCGGTTATTTTCTCTTAATGGATCCATTTGATCTTCTACTTCATCATTTTCTATTATATTAGGAAAGAATAAATTATTGTTTTCCCATGGGTAGTCCTACAATATATGCAAACACCACTTTTTTTCACTGTTATTTTAAAAGCTTGTGGTATGCCAAGCAATTATCAACTTAGCATCCATGTCTTTGCTATTTTCAAAATATTCTGATGGCCCTGTCCTACTTTCTCTAAATTGGTTACTAATAAAGATGAAAATATCAAAATAGGAACATGCACATAATGTTCTTCACTGTGATGAGCCAAGAAAAATTGAAATATTTGACCTATCAGATACAGGGTTCTCAAAGTATAAGAGTTAAGTTCATTCAGTTCCTACAAAACAATGGACTTGGGGATCAAGTGCTGTGTCATCACAATTCAGCTTTATTGAGCTCATAGGAAAAAGGAGAAAAAATACAAAATATAAAAGTAAAGAATCTAAAAGCAAACTCCTGACTTTTTAAAAGAGTTTTTAAGCATCTTAGTGATTGGAGAATTATCATGAATAGGCTGTTTTTAGGGATGTTTGTTTTAGGAAGAAGAATAGTATATTATGAGAGGACATGGAAAGGTAGTCAGGTTTAGAAGGGGTCTAAAAATATTTTTCCATCTGAAGTAACAAAGACATCTGCCAGCATCTATACCCACTCATTTTTAAGATAAATGGAACTGCCATACTATGACATCATCATTTACATGCATTTACTAGAATAATACATATAATGGTACCCACAATGATATTGGTCTCATCACAAAAATATTAGATGCAAAAGGAACCTAAGAGACTAACAGATTCTTAGTAAGTTGACCTGTCACTCACAGAGACAGAGGACATTTTAGTTTTTGTTTTATTTTTAATTCTGAACTTAAACATTAATAAAATAAGTACTTAATAAGGAAGAACAAATAAAATAATTTTACATGCAACCATGAATTGCTATATTATATACAGTTTGTTTTCTTTTTCAGTATGAAAAATTCAACATGTGATTGAAACAAATGATTGTGATGCCTTCTGATTATCTATATTTGGCATTTTAAAAATGCTTCAATAATGAATAGAGTGTACTTTGAGGATTTTTTCAAAAAGTAGTGATAGGTGTGTGCTGTTTCATCTATATTTTACTTTGGCCTTCTGGTGACTAATTAGTAGACAATTAAAATGCAATTTTGGGGGATTTCATGGTTCTACAAATGGAGTAACACTAATAGTAATTTTTTAAATATATATTTCTTTTCTATTTCTAAACCATATACTTTTAGTTGCAACTCTTCAAAGGATTGGTGATCTCTCCAATGTTAATATTCCCTCCCTTGGTGCATATTTCAACATATATATGTGTGTGTGTGTATATATATATATATATATATATATATATATATATATATATATATATATATAGCTTCTCACTTTCATCCATATGCTTCCATAAATTCTATACTGAGATACTGACTGGTATAAGAAATATTCAAAGCAAGATGTGTATAGTATGGCCAAAAAATTCAAAATCAGTTTGTAAGGACAAGTTAGAGTCAAGGAGTACAAGCCTATTTATGAAATAGCAGAATCAACTTAAATAGGGACAAGATAATAATAGATCTTCTATAGTCATATGCTTAGGTTTAATATAATAATATAAACATCAGATAGAATAATGCAGCTTCCAAGATTCTTGTAATATATCTAGATAGCTAGAGCTATTTATCATAATAGAGTATAGATGTTGGCAGATGTCTTTGTTACTTCAGATGGAAAAATATTTTTAGACCCCTTCTAAACCTGACTACCTTTCTACTGTACTACGATATACTATATAATTCAAAATTAAATAAGAAAATTATCTGAATTATTTAGATAGATTCTTTTTGACTATTTAAGAAAATTCTGGAGCTAGTTATCTTATTTTTTTTACATGACCAAAACATTATTTTGCTGTACAAAAAGAATCAAACTCTGAAATATTGTACAATTAGCTTGTGAAGGAAATCAAAAATGCAGGTGTGCATAAATAGAGGGATTGGGAATTCAGTGTAATGGTTTTTAGTCATCTCCCAGAGTTCTTTTTCTGGGCATAGCTGGTTCAGTTCATTACTGCTCCATTGGAAATGATTTGGTTGATCTCGTTGCTGAGGATGGCCTGGTCCATTAGAACTGGTCGTCATCATATAGTATTGTTGTTGAAGTATATAATGATCTCCTGGTCCTGCTCATTTCACTCATGGAGCTAGTTATCTTAGACAGAAATTATTCTACCGTCTTCCTTCTTTAAACCATGCCTCTCTCAAAGTTTTTGCATTGGCCTTGGATTATATTGAGATTCTGAATAGCATAAGACTATTAATATTTATCGATGTTACCTCAAACACTTGCCAACTTCCATATGAAACTATTTCTGGTAAATACATATTTAGACTCACTGGAATATTTACTAGTTTTATCTTATTATTCTACTTGGATCTTAAAAGCTCTTTCTAATGAAAAGAAAAATCTCTACCCACATAAGATATCCATACCTGGCACTATTTCATAGACAAAAGATACTTGTGCATATACACACACATTTGTACACAAACACACACACACACACACACACACACACACACACACATATATATATATAGAGAGAGAGAGAGAGAGAAAGAGAGAGAGAATATGTGTATAGATATATCTAGAAATATATGTATATGGAAATCAGTATGTCTCTACACATATACATATATGTGTACATACACATATACAAAGAAAATGTATTTTTGTTAGTCATATGATTCATCACTTGTCTATGGGCAAGACTGGGTAACTAGTAAGTTTCAGAGTCAGGTTTTGAATCCAGGTATTCCTGATTCCAAATATAATGCTAGATTAGATATGATAGATTAAATATAGCTCTATTTTAAATACCCATAGACACACATGTATATACATATATATGCAAATGAAGTAATCCATATAATAATTATATATGTTCGTGGATGTGAACATGGATTTTACATATGTATAG